>NC_090648.1:479514525-479734525 GCF_040937935.1 Hyperolius riggenbachi | reverse complement strand
GAACCGAGCACCAATTTTTTTCCCCTGGTTTCTAATAGCTGTAGGAGCTGCCATGTTCCCCTTCCCATTGTAACTGCCTATTATTTACAGTGGCTTGCAAAAGTATTCGGCCCCCTTGAAGTTTTCCACATTCTGTCACATTACTGCCACAAACATGCATCAATTTTATTGGAATTTCACATGAAAGACCAATACAAAGTGGTGTACATGTGAGAAGTGAAATAAAAATCATACATGATTCCAAACATTTTTTTTACAAATAAATAACTGCAAAGTGGGGTGTGCATAATTATTCAACCCCCTTTGGTCTGAGTGCAGTCAGTTGTCCATAGCCATTGCCTGATGAGTGCTAATTACTAAATAGAGTGCACCTGTGTGTAATCTAATGTCAGTACAAATACAGATGCTCTGTGATGGCCTCAGAGGTTGTCTAAGAGAATATTGTGAGCAAGAACACCATGAAGTTCAAAGAACACACAAGACAGGTCAGTGATCAAGTTATTGAGAAATTTAAAGCAGGCTTAGGCTACATCCCATGGAGCGCTGTTCAAGCGATCATTCAGAAATAGAAGGAGTATGGCACAACTGTAAACCTACCAAGACAAGTCCGTCCACCTAAACTCACAGGCCAAACAAGGAGAGCACTGATCAGAAATGCAGGCAAGAGGCCCATGGTGACTCTGGACGAGCTGCAGAGATCTATAACTCATGTGGGGGACTCTGTCCATAGGACAACTATTAGTCGTGCACTGCACAAAGTTGGCCTTTATGGAAGAGTGGCAAGAAGAAAGCCATTGTTAACAGAAAAGCATAAGAAGTCCCGTTTGCAGTTTGCCACAAGCCATGTGGGGGACACAGCAAACATGTGGAAGAAGGCGCTGTGGTCAGATGAGACCAAAATGGAACGTTTTGGTCAAAATGCAAAACGCTATGTGTGGCGGAAAACTAACACTGCACATCACTCTGAACACACCATCCCCACTGTCAAATATGGTGGTGGCAGCATCATGCTCAGGGGGTGCTGTCTCTTGCCAGGGCAACAAGGGAATGGTTTGAAACAAAACTTATCCAAGTGTTAGAATGGCCCAGTCAAAGTCCAGATCTAAATCCAATCGAGAATCTGTGGCAAGATCTGAGCATTGCTGTTCACAAACGCTGTCCATCTAATCTGACTGAGCTGGAGCTGTTTTGCAAAGAAGAATGTGCAAGGATTTCAGTCTCTAGATGTGCAAAGCTGGTAGAGACATACCCTAAAAGACTGGCAGCTGTAATTGCAGCAAAAGGTGGTTCTACAATGTATTGACTCAGGGGGCTGAATAATTATGCACAACCCACTTTGCAGTTGTAAAAAAATGATGATGTATGATTTTTGTTCCACTTCTCTCATGTACACCACTTTGTATTGGTCTTTCATGTGGAATTCCAATAAAATTGATTCATGTTTGTGGCAGTAATGTGACAAAATGTGGAAAACTTCAAGGGGGCCAAATGCTTTTGCAAGTGTGAGAAAACGCGGAAAAGCCGCCGCGTGTACTGACAGCAAGGCGGCTGTTTCCGCGTCCAATGCGGCGGTTTGCACGCAGCAGTGTGTGTCTGGTGTGGCTGGGTCTGTTAGTGCACCTGCATGGAGAGCTATGCGCGCGGCCGCCAGAAGTCAGGACCTTTATACCAGCTGGAGATGGATCAGCTGATCAGGACGATCAGCTGATTCCTGCTGGACTCCTGATTGGCTGAGTGGCTCGGGCGGGGCGGCAGAGTCCTGCAACTATATATACAGCTTGCTTGCCGCCAGTTGCTGGTTGTCTGCCATTGTGAACACTTACGTGGAAGCATACAGACCTTAGTCAGATCCTACAGTACAATGGGAGGGTCAGACGAGTTCGGCAAAAGTCGTTGTGGACTCCGGTTCTGCCGCAAACCTCATCGATTACGATTTCGTTAAAAGATTGGAGATACCTTTGTCCCCACTTGACCAGCAGATTCTGGTCACTGCAGTGGATGACTCGCTGCTGCTGAGTAGTCAATCTCTTTTTCAAACCCCCTTGTGGTCATGTTGTTTAGGGGCATCACATGAAGAGAGATTACAGTTCCTGGTTATGCCCATGGCAACCTCCACCATTGTTCTTGGTATGCCCTGGTTGCAACTCCACTCCCCACAGATTGACTGGGCTTCAGGTCAGCTGCTGGAATGGTCAGCTTATTCCCATCAGCATTGCTTGGGCAGAGTGGCAGTTCGTGCTACCAAGATACGGGTTGGAGGAGTGGTAGTGCAGGTTAAGGCAGAAGCTGTGGTTAAAGATGCCAAGCCTGAGACCGGCCTACCTCAAAGGGTGTTCAGGGCACCTGCGGAGACAGTGGAGGACTGGATGCCTAGTCTGGGCCCTTGCCAGCGAGACATTCTAGGGGGTAAAACATCTTGTCAGAAGTCACCGGGTACATTACAAGATTTACCAGTGTCAAGGAAATCCCGGACTCTGAAAAATCAGACTAGTAAGAGAAAGTCTGTAGAGTGGGAGTTTTCTCCAAGGGACATGGTGTACGTTTCCTCTCGGCATAGGGCCCCGAAGCGATTATCAACCAAACTGGGTCCTACATTCATAGGACCATTCCCAGTGATCAGGAGGGTTAGTTTTGCCACCTATGCTGTCGATCTCCCAGCCGGTATATGGTCTCTGTTGAGGCCAGCAATGCACGTGGACTTCCCTCCCTTCCTCCCTGTGATGGTAAAAGATCAATCGGAATGTGAGACCGAAAAGATTCTAGACCCACATTCTGAAAGACCTGGTGCAAAGTGTCCGGAGTCCACACCTCGCGGGGGGGGCTTGGGGGGGGGGGGTACTGTGAGAAAACGCGGAAAAGCCGCCGCATGTACTGACAGCAAGGCGGCTGGCTCCGCGTCCAGCGCGGCGGTTTGTACGCAGCAGCATGCGTCTGCCACTATGATAGATCGCGGAAAAGCTTACGCATGTACTGGCAGCAAGGCGGCTGTTTCCGCGTCCAACGCGGCGGTTTGCACGCAGCAGTGTGTGTCTGATGTGGCTGGCTCTGTTAGTGCACCTGCATGGAGAGCTATGCGCGCAGCTGCCAGAAGTCAGGACCTTTATACCAGCTGGAGATGGATCAGCTGATCAGGACGATCAGCTGATTCCTGCTGGACTCCTGATTGGCTGAGTAGCTCGGGTGGGGCGGCAGAGTCCTGCAACTATATATACAGCTTGCTTGCCAGTTGCTGGTTGTCTGCCATTGCGAACACTTACGTGGAAGCATACAGACCTTAGTCAGATCCTACAGTGTGTTTGAACCAGGAGGACCTGGGAATTCACACTGAGCCAGATTACTTCTATTTATTATTGTATTGTTAGTCAGACTAGTTCCAGGGTGTAGAGACCAAGGACCTCACACCCAAAGACTAGGGAACTGTATTATCATTTGTGTTATATTCCAGACTAGTTCCAGGGTGCTGAGACTACGGACCTCGCACCCAAGACTAGGGAACTGTATTATCATTTGTGTTATATTCCAGACTAGTTCCAGGGTGCTGAGACTACGGACCTCGCACCCAAGACTAGAGAACTGCATTATCATTTGTGTTATATTCCAGACTAGTTCCAGGGTGCTGAAACCACGGACCTCGCACCCAAGACTAGGGAATTGTATTATCATTTGTGTTATTCTCCAGACCTGCTTGTGATGCCCATCTTCCAGGGGTCACTAGTCACTGGGTTTTCTTGCTATTCAGCCTGAGACTGCGCCCCTTGGAGGTCTCAGGCTGCTGCACTTCCAAAGGGAGGTATTTCTCATACTGCCAAGGACCACCTGCTCCTCGGGTGGTCCTCACTCAAAGTTATTACTGTTGCACCAAACACTCACACTATATAGGTGTCCAGAGGTTAGCAATATATCTGATTATCGGTGATACTGCAGATCATCAATAATCGGTTATATATCTGCATTCTTGGTGATACTGCAGATCGCCAATAATCGGATTCTCTCTGCGTGCTGACACCGATCGTTACAGCAAGGCGTAAAGATCTGTGATCTGATCTGTGAAGCATCTGTGATTTCTGTAAACTCTTCGACGCACACTGTTCAATCTTCCCACCCTCCTGCTGATGAAATGTTTTTTTTTTTTGCTCTGTTCCTAACGTGCTCAATAAAATAGTTACAGCAGTCCTTATCTGCCTGAAATTTATGTGGTTGGCCAGGCCATGGAAGTAGGAGGAAATAGAATAATAAAGGCCTCCGCTAAACTTTTAAATGTAGGAGAGGTAAGAGGTAAATTTAGGGATGCTCATTCGGATTTTGCGGAATTAAAATGTCCAAATTTCTGATCAGAAATCCGAATTTCCGATCGGAACTCGTAAATCGGAAAACAGAACCTGGAAATCGGATTTTTTGTGGAAATACTGCATTACTGCAATTCTGTCATTTTAGCCCAATCACAGAAATCAAATTCGATGGATCAATCAGAGAATGCAGGGTCAACTCGGAATTATTTGGCCAATGAGAGAATGCAAAAAATGGCCAAAAAAACACTACTCGAAAATCGTAAATCCGAACTCGGAAATCAGAAACCGTTCGGAAACCCATGCAATCGGTGATCTGCATTGGCAGAAATCGGAATTTCTGCGGATTCAGAAATTGACATTTCCGGAAATGCCTTGTAATTTTTTTTTTAATTAATGAACCACATTGTTGGCATGCATATTAAGTATGCTGTACTTATCAGGTGAAACTGCGCTCATTGTCCTCTTTCCACCACTCACTCCAGGCAACACACTATAAGTGAGAAAATGTTCCCAAGATAAATCCAATCGCAATAGCAGCGCCGGCAGAGTCCACCTTTAACAGATCCAAAAACCTTAAAAATAAGCAGAGGACAAGAGGGGATCCCTCATAGCGAGTAATGCCTTATCACAACACCCTTGTGCTCAAAGGAGGTTATATTGAAGTGATTAGGCTATCACCAATAGGATAGGAGGATAACACACTCCCTCTGTTTTCCCCTGCTCACCAGATCACTGTCTTGGTCTATAGCCTATCAAATCCCATGAGGCAATCACAGGAGTTACTTTTTTGTCCTGCAGGGGCAGCTGCATCTGGTGATATCCTTATCTTTTGTTTACATTCTTCACTGGATACAATTAAGTAAACATTCTCTGACTGTGCAGAAACTTCTGCCAATGAGTCCTGAACTGAAACACTGCTCAGAAATCATTACTGGGTGCATTTACAATAGAAATACAATAGCTGTGAATAAAATGCAACAGCAGCTTTCAAAGTAAATAGTAAATAAGTAAATAAACTGAACTTTGGGAACTTATAATCACCCCCCATGTGGTTACCTTAGCCTCCAATCTCATCTTCAATTATTTACTGAATAAAAAGCATCTGTAGAGTATGTTACTTGTAGAGATCATAGTCGGGACAAGGTCCTCCAGCACCCAAGGCTGAGACACCAAAGTGCGCGCCTCCATCCCTCCCACCCCAGCTGTCACACACTGATTGCTATTAGACTAAGAGGGCCACAGGGCCCCAACACCTTAATTTCTAAATATCTAGCTTGCAGTCATTGCCATGTATCCCTTTTTTCTTATTTCTCTCTGATTCAAATTCTAAGTGAGTTGTGCCCACTCACCCTGAGGCTGGAGCCTCTCTCACCTCTGCCTCGGCCCGGCCCTGGTAGAGATGGTTACTATGATGCTATCAATTTGACTTGCGAGGCAATATAATCTAAATTGTTTGCGTTGTGCAACTGGGCTAATCAAATGGACCTCCTTCTGATTTTTATTGGGCCAATTCCAAGCAGCAGACAAAGTGCATTAAATTTGTATGAAAGCTAAAATACTTAAAGCAGGATTTAAACCCATAAAATCAAATTCCGTTTACCCAATGCTCTGTGTTTATTATGCAGCCTGTAACCTAACCCTGCATTGCAAGCATCCCAATCTAATCAGAAATGTTTCTGCTAAAATAAACCTTATCTCAGTAAGCCTGGCTCTAATTGGTACATTGCCAATGAGAAGGAAGCTTGTTATCTCCCCTCCCACATTCCTGCTCCTCACTGATTGGTTGAGGGCAGTTCAGTGAGCTGCTGAAATACGATCTGTGCTGTACTCGCATGTCTTTACAAAGCAAGCTAGATATGACAGCGGAGTTTCTAGGAGAGATAAAAAGATAAGGGAGGAAATTACATCAGGATTGGCTTCAGTCAGAGGCAATAAAAATAGAAAATTACAGGAACAGTTTTCTCTTTATTTACTGTATAATATTGACTGAAATCAAAACGTGGCCAGTACAATACATCTGTTATGTAAGTAGAGCAAGTATTTATCCACTTTATTTATATGTGTTTTTTCCTGGGATAGTATGGCTGTCCCTGCAGCTCTAACATTTGGTCGACCATCTCAAGCTTAAAATATTCTTTACATACTACAGGTTTTTGTTTTGTTTTGCTTTATTTTGAGATTTCCTTTGAGTCTACTTTTTTGAAAAGGTCATGAAAAGATTGAACATAAAAACAGAAGAGTAGTGATATTTCTTCTAAAGAAAATAAAAAATAAATAAAATCACAGTTCTGAAGAGCAATTCAATCATCCAATTACATGTTTAATTGATAAAGAAAACATTCTAGGACTGACTATAGGCACTCCTACAGACGTATTATCTCTCGATCAAGGTATGCACTGTACACTGGTAATCATGACAAAGAACAGCTATAGAAAAAGAAATCAATAAACCACAAGTGTTGAGCCATTTTACTGTTAGGTGCACAACATAAGCTAAGAGCTTCATTGAGTGACACACAATGCCTTCCACAGATGACCCTGAGTACATTTGTACTGTTTTACTGGCAAGCGAAAGAACACTAAGGGCTCAATTTATAAAACTGAAGTCCATGAAATCCATGATTGCTGAAAGTCGGTTAGTGTGGATTTACCAAGTAAAGTGGCTGCATATGTGCACGTGTGTGTGTGTGTGTGTGTGTGTGTGTGTGTGTGTGTGTGTGTGTGTGTGTGTGTGCGTGCGTGCGTGCGTGCGTGTGTGTGTGTGTGTGTGTATAGTGTGTGTGTGTGTGTGTGTGTGTGTGTTTGTGTGTGTGTGTGTATGTGTGTGTGCGCGCGTGCGTGCGTGTGTGTGCGCGTGTGTGTGTGTGTGTGTGTGTGTGTGTGTGTATGTGTGTGTGTGTGTGTGTGTGTGTGTGTGTGTGTGTGTGTCTTATGCGGCGAAGGTAAGGATTTCGGGATGCAGAGGAGCGCAGGGAAGCACTATATACATTACCTGCTCCTGCCGCCGCGCTCCTGGCTCCAATCCTGGCTCCCCGATCCTCTTCTTCCATCTACTGCTGCCCGCTGCTGCCCCCGCCGAACATCGCTGGCCGGTCTTAATTAGCCGCAGGGATACGCTATCAGCACACCACGTGCCGGGGTCACGCATGCCGCCGAACGCTGGCCGGTCCTAATTAGCCGCGCAGGGATACACTATCAGCACACCACGTGCGCCGGGGTCACGCATATGCATGTGTGACCCGGCGCACGCTGATAGCGTATCCCTGCGCGGATAATTAGGACCGGCCAGCGTTGTAAGGCGGCATGCGTGACCCCGGCACGTGGTGTGCTGATAGCGTATCCATGCGGCTAAGACCGGCCAGCGATGTTCGGCGGGGGCAGCAGCGGGCAGCGGTAGATGGAAGAAGAGGATCGGGGAGCCAGGAGCGCGGCGGCAGGAGCAGGTAATGTATGTGTACCTGCACAGGGGGACACCGGCACTGGAGGACACACGGATAACGGGGCCACAGGCACAGGGGACGCTACCACAGGGGACACTGCTACAACAGGGGGACACTGCCACAACAGGGGGACACTGCCACAACAGGGGGACACTGCCACAGGGGACACTGGCACAATAGGGGACACTGCCACAGGGGACACTGCCACAACAGGGGGACACTGCCACAGGGGACAATGCCACAACAGGGGGACGGGGGACACTGGCACAGGGGGCTGCAGGCAGAACAGGGGGACACGGCAGGCAGAACAGGGGGACACAGCAGGCACAGGGGGACACAGCAGGCAGAACAGGGGGACACAGCAGGCACAGGGGGACACAGCAGGCACAGGGGGACACAGCAGGCACAGGGGGACACAGCAGGCACAGGGAGACACAGCACAGGGGGACACAGCAGGCACAGGGGGACACAGCACATAACACTGTCCCCATATGTGGTGTAATAGTATGTAATGTAACTGGAAAGGGGGAGGTAAAAAGTCCTTAAGACACCCCTGCATCATAGACACACCTAGGTTTAGTTTTTTCTTTTTTTCCTGATTTTTGCCCTCTAAATCTGGGTGCGTCTTATATGCCGGAGCGTCTTATACGGCGAAAAATACGGTATATTTTCGCAAATATTTTCTTCAATCGAAAAAAGTATTTTTTGATGTGAAAAATGACTTTGGCGAAAATTGGCAAGCAATGCTGTGGATGAGGGCACAGATTTAGCAGGATTCAAAATTCCGACTTTCCCTTCAGAATTTCACAATTTCGAATCAAAATTGAGAATTAATTGGATTCCGATGTGTAAATTCCAAAGTTACTCAAAAGGCGCTATTCCCGATACCACAGATTCCCTGTTAACCCCTTGTTTGCCTGATGAAGCGGGCTTGACCTGCGAAACGCGTTGCATTTCCTTTGTGGGGTGTCGTATAATAAATTTGTATATTTATATAACAACAGGACGTCTGTTTGTTTGTGGAGGCTAGCCCACCACTTCCTCCATACAATTTTTAAACATTTTATGAATTTTTATCCTGCTGGAGCCTCTGTACAACACACAAAAACTCTGCTACAAGCTCTCTCCTAGATCCAGCCCTGCAGGTCGGCACATGATCACGGCAGGTGACTACAGAGAGCTAAGTCAGGGATGAAGGGGCAGCCAACAGGGACAGCTTACAGTCTATGACCTGAGCTGTTAATGTCACCATTAGCCGCTCTTTGAGTTCAACTCCACCCAGCTCCAACCTATCAAAGCTGTCACCCAATAATGCTTCTGATTCCATGAATATTTACAACCTTTGGTTTGTGTGTAGAATTGTTAAAGGACTTCTGAAGTTAGAGGGATATGGAGGCTGCCATGTTTATTTCCTTTTAAACAATACCAGTAGCTAAGCAGATTTGCTAATCTTTTTGGCTGCAGTAGTGCCTGAAAGAAGCATGCAGCATACTTATTCAAATTTTTGCCAAACATCTGATTTGCCTGCCGGTTTCAAATCCATGGCTAAAAGAAAGAGGCAAATGAAAAGCAGGGCAGCCAGGCAATTTGCATTGTTTAAAAGGAAATAAATATGGTAGCCTTCACATCCCTCTCACTTCAGGTGACCTTTAATACAGTTGAATAAGGGACTATGCTATTGGTCCCTCAGTTTTGACACTTAATGCAGTTGTTTCAGTAACTAAATATTTCTGAGAGAGTAAGTGATTTAAAAATCTGTGAATAAATGTTTGTGACAGCGTGGGAAGTGGGGATTTCCCATTTAAAGTGAATGGGAACCCATATTTAAATAAAAAAGTCAGATACTCACCTAAGGAGAGGGAGACTCTGGGTCCCATAGAGCATTCCCTCTCCTCTCCTGGTCCCCGCTGTTGCACTGGCTCCCCCGTAGTGATATTCAACCGTTTTGGTCAAATACCGCTGTCTCCTAGCTGAAGGGAGGCTTCAGAAATGCTTCGGGAGCCTGAGTGCTTCCAAAGATGGGGTGCTCTACACTGCGCACGCGCGAGCGCCCTCTATGATGCACTCGTGCATGTGCAGTGTGGAGCCGCCTGTCTTCGGGAGAACTCTGCTCCCAAAGACTTCCGATATCCCCTCGGCAGGGGATGTGAAAGGGGGAGCCAGCGCAGCACTGGGGGCACCGGGAGAGGAAAGGGATGGCTCATTAGGACTGAGCCCTCCCTCTCCTTAGGTGAGTACCTGACTTTTTTTTATTTAAATATGGGTTCCCATTAGCTTTAAAGGGGATCTCTGACTGCTAAGCACACAGCTAACCCCACCCACCTTCACTCTAAGCTGCTTATCACTATAAGACAGTTATGGCAAATATAATTGCTCTGTTGTCTTAATGGCTAATTCAACTATATATTCAATATCATTGTGCAGCTTCCCAATCTTACATAATCAGAAACCTTTTGGGCTCGCCACACCTCTAGGTAGAGTTACTCCCAGATAAATCTTAAAAAATGGTATCGTGTGTAGGCGCTACCACATAATAAAGTGACAGACAAAGTTCCAATTATTTTCAAAGTCCTCCTCCACACAGAATGACTTAGACTTGATCGACTATTAAAGAGACTCTGTAATTAAAAAAAAAAAACATTCCCTGGAGGGACTCACATCGGGAGGGGAAACCCTTATGGTCCCAATGAGGCTTCCCCCATCCCTGCAGGGAATCCAGTGCTGGCTCCCTCGAATCCTCCGGCAATTCTCCCCCGACAAGCTTCACAAGGCTTGATATATTTACCTTGATGGCATTCAGCGCAGGCGCAGTAGGGGTTCTTTGTTCAGGCTAGGTGAAAATAGCCCAGCCCAATCGTACCCAATCTACTGCACAGGCTCAAAAGGTCTTGCGCCTGCACAGTAGAGTGGATTGATCGGGTTATGACTATTTTTGCCATAACCCGAGGGAAGAGCGGCTAGTGCACCTGCGCAGGATCGCATAAGGTAACGGAGGAAGCCTTGTTAGAAGGACGGGGGTAGCCTCGTTAGGATCCAGAGGCTTCCCCTCCCGATGTAAGTATCCCTGGAGCCATATTTTTATAGTACAGATCTTCTTTAACATGTGAAGTAATCACTCACCAGATATCAAGGCTGACCAATAGCAGACCAGCAATTAGCATTTAAAGTGGACCCAAACCAAACATTTTTTTTAATTCAAAATATTTAGTTGCACCACTCTGGCACATACAAAGATAAATAAACACTCCTTCAAGCCTATGAGCATTTCAGTGCCTGCTTTTCACACTTCTCTTTTCCATAACTAGGGTTATACAGGTGGCAGCCATCAGCAATTCCTCCTTTGCTGGACACCACCTACTCCACCAGTTTGCCGTATTCTCTCCCGGCAATATGAACGAAAGGAAGGGGTTCCTCCAATAAATGTAAAATATTTTATATTTGTCATCATGCAGCTGAAAAAAGCCTGCTATTTATTATTATAATTTAGAAAATAGGTTTTATTTCTGAAAATCTTGTATTTTTAATTTGGGTCCACTTTAAGCATCCACCAATTTCCTCCCGATTTCAGCTACTTGTCCTGACAGATCCTCGGAAAATCCAAACAACAATGGTGCAATATTGGTGACTGCAGTTGTTACCTCTCCTTATAACACCGTGCACATGCACTATTGTTCACCACTTGTGATCCCAATCACCAATATACAAATGAAGCACTGACACAGATAAACTAGCTGACCGACCACAGACCAGCAGTAGAGCATTCCCTGCAGATCAGATATCTCTCTTCTGTCTTCTCACAGGAATCAGTTCTCAGTCACTAGGTTCAAACACATCCTTACATAGCGTATCTCAGTTTATTAGATATAAAAAAGTTATAAAAGTGCACTCACATTCAATAAGATCATATACGCATGTAAAATCAAAGTTCTCGGGTGGCCGCCAGTGTCCTGCACACTCCGTCCTAAGATTTTTTATATCTGTTACGGCCAGAACCCAAAGTCTGGGCACTTCGGGTTCTCGCCAGTCAAAACGTGAAGTGGGCATGCACCAGCGGCCAATGTTAGAAACGAAACCAATCCCCGGCTCCCGGTGACGTTAAATGAATTATTCCTCCTTCCTGTTTGTATTTTACAAGGACTTGTCATGACAAGGAGCCGAGATCAGTAGAAGATTGATGGATGCTTAGGTGCTGATTGGTGGTCTGTTATTGGTCAGCCTTGAGATCTGGTGAGCGATTACTTGATAGGCTAATTAAACTACACAAGGACAGTTTGGGGGTTAAGTGGAGCCCTGGGCAAAAAATGGATATGTGGCACTTTAAATGTAATACTGCTTTGACGGTAGAGCTATTGTGACCATCTTACTTTGGTGACCCTAAGTAGCTTGGGGACCTTAGGCATTGCCCAGGTAGGCCCCTTGGTAGCACTGGTCCTGAAGCTGAAGGCGACAGCCACCCAGGTTATATTTAAGTATTTATTAGTAAAGACATTGTTATGCTCGTGTACTGTTGACCGTCCCACTACCGTGTGAGCCTCCCGAGTGCAGAGTCTAAGTGACCACGGGTCTTCACCAGAGCACCCCAGGAGGGGGTGATGGGCCGCAACCCCTAATGGGCGGCGGACTACTTAGCTGCCTAGTGCCCACCAGGTTGCACCCAGGAAGGACTCTAGCAGTGGTTCAGAGAACAGGTGGTGCCTCGGTGTGGAGGTTGGGTCGGAGAGGTCTGATACTGGATTGGAACTGGAGAGTACCTTGGCAAAAGCAGGAAAAAGGCGTTGGGATGATGAGCTCCGGTTTCCACTAAGTCCAGGCAGACAGCAGGGTTCAATATAATGCACAGTCCGAGGTCAGGGCAGGCAGCAGGGTTCAATACGTTTAGGCAATCCGAGGTCAGGGCAGGCAGCAGGGTTCAATACGTTTAGGCAATCCCAGGTCAGGGCAGGCAGCAGGGTTCAATACGTTTAGGCAATCCGAGGTCAGGGCAGGCAGCAGGGTTCAATACGTTTAGGCAATCCGAGGTCAGGGCAGGCAGCAGGGTTCAATACGTTTAGGCAATCCGAGGTCAGGGCAGGCAGAGATCAAACAGTATCAAGGCAATCCGGGTCAGGGCAGGTAGCGGGCAGGATGGTCCAGAAACAAGCCGAGGTCAAACACGAAGGAAGCAGATCAAGAAGGGTCAGAGGCAAGCCGGGTCAGCAACAGGAGAACAGGATGCAGAGCGAACCAGCAACAAGGCTAGGGGCACACAAGCTGACAATACGATCAGCGCAGAGTGCTGGAGGCAGGGGCCTTAAATACCTGAGCTGGGCCGGCCCTCCGTTCGAATTGCGCGCCACGCATGCGCACCCGCGTCCACAGAGAACCACGCACGCGCGCACAGTCTCCTGCGCACGCGCACACCGCTCCCCGCGCCGCAGCAACACATCCGCACACGCCCCCGGCGGCAGACGTCACTCCACCGCCAAAGACGCGCACGCGCGCAGACACACAACCCCCAGGAGGCCAACCCGGAAGCGCAGACCCGTCCTGGATCGCGAGAGCCCGGCCATCCGTCCGCCAGCCATTCCGCCTGCCGATCGGGTCTCTAGAACCCGCAGCCCGTGGTAAGCCTGCTCCGTGACCCTGACAGACATGCAGGGATGGATTTTTTTAAAGGCCACAAAGGCCCGGGCCTTGGGTGGCTGAAGCCCAAGGAGGCACCTGGACATGAAAGTGGAGTTGCTACATATGAAAGAGGAGGACAAAATGAGGAGCAACAGAAAAAGGGAAGCTGATGCCCACAGAGGCTGTTCATGAAAGAGAGACGCTTCAGTACATGGAGGATACACATAGAAGAGGAGGCTGCACATGGAAACGGAGGGACACTGCTGCACTTGAAAGGGGAGCCACAACATGCTTGGCTTAGGGGCAGAGAAAGTATAAATCCGGCCTGGAAAACATGTTGGATGCACTGTTAATAACACACATTTCTTGTAATATGTATTGTTGGCAAATTTCATTCCGCCTGGATTTGGGATACATAACATTTTGTTACTACACTATGGTATCACAAACAAAGGGATGATGGGTATCTATTTTAGCGGTAAGCCTTCGAAAAAAATGAATACTTACTCTTTAAATAAAGCCGATCGTCGACTGAGCTGTGGAGGAGTTAAATGTGCTGATCGTGAGGACGTGGGAGGGGGAGAGGAGAGGGAAAGCAATGGAGAGATGGACATGTGCTACACACAAGGAAATGCAATTTATTTACGAACAATAACCGAGTAGCAGAACAGCTCCGAACAAGATAAGGAGTCAAAGCTAAAAAAGCCATTGTGTATTCGGAGATAACAAACTATTTACGCCGTCCAGCGGGGGAATGTTTAGAAGAACACTCATTCTGAAACATTCTCCAGCTGATAAAGCCTGGAGAGCCCCCAAACTTTCCCTTCTTTTCGATGATTATTATTACAACAGCGCCTATTTGTATTATTATTGTTATTCATAACATGGCAAGCCCCGGCTGGGTACCAGACTCTGCAGCGGCAATGTACCGACAGAGGGACGGTAATCAGTGGCTTTTCAGAAGAAGCACAGCATAGCGCTGACCCGCTGATTCATTTGTGAGGGATCCAGGCTGTCATCGTTCTCACGTCCTGCACCTCCCTTTAAGCTTATAGAATCTTCTAAAGCAATCCCCGATGCCTAATGGGTCAGAAACAATTACCAGCGTCGACATTTCGTAGACGAAGACTCTGTCAGTGGAACTCTGCTATAACAGGAACATTGTGAACATACCATAAGGTAGCGAGCACAGTGGTGTCCGTGAATCAAGCAGGTTGTAATAATGAGATGCAGCATGTGAGATAAAGAAAATATGAAACCTATAAGATGGAGCTCATGGTGAGTTTCAAGAAAATGAAAACAAGTAACGGTGTGATAGGAAAAACATAATATATATTCCCGTGATCACCTATGTTGAAAAGTACTTTAAAGAAACTTCTCGTTAAACTTAAAGTGAAATTCCACATCTGTTTAAAGTTGAGTATTAGATCACAAGTCTTCTTCCAATTTAATATAAAAAAAAATGTTTTGAATTTTAATTTTTATGCAGCTAAATGTATTTTTTACAAAACTGGAAGTGAGGATGTCTTTGTATCTTGTTGTTCTGCAATTGTCTATAAACTGCCACCTTGATGCAGGGGTAATGAAGCGGGTTGTGCCGGCATACGGCAGTCATCGCTGAGCACCAAAACTAAGCGCCCCATAGCAGTAATGTTATACTACACGGAGTGTGTAAGGGTGATTCGGGGATCTGGTGATCACTGTACCTAAATTACTTCTCGTGCTGAGTTGGGATGACTCGTTTTAGGAAGAGAATGTACTGCCGCCGGGGATTTGAGCGGCAGCAGGGTGAGCTGTCAATAGGCTCACCCTGCGCCCGTCTCACTGGTGGCTAAATAACACATATGCAGGAGTAAGGCCTCTTTTACATACAAGGCTCAACTGTATGCTTGTTGGGCAGTTCGGTCTCCCAGCTGCAGTCCATAAGCGCCATTGGAACGCAATTACATGCAGCCACATGGCAGTATTTGGTAAAACCGTGCATGTCCCATTTGACACACAGCGGCGATACCCGGCAGCCTTGCACTAAGGGTTACAGCCTATCATCCCTTGTGGGTTGCGTTGGTGAAAACCCATGCTTGCTTAGACCACACGCCCTGGGGCTGCTCGCTCCTTGATACCAGTGACGTGATGCAAAGAACCCCGACATTTCGCAAGAACCCTGACATCGGCCGCCTGATTCAGCATGACGGATCATAAACTACCCCTGAAAACGGAGTAGAATCTGCTAACCCATACACTTTGGCTACCCAACTTGCTGAAACATACTTGTTTATATGCTGAAACAGACACTACCCCATCACATACAACAACTAATTTTCTGTATCAACTAATATTTTTATACTTACCCTACATTTTTCAACCAACCCCTTTCTCTAGTTATCTCACTGGCTAATATGCATGCACTAGAACTTATGGTGATTGTAATCAGCTACTGTAGCAGTACGGTATACTGTAACACTGTAACAGTAAACTGCATAGTGACAGATGTGAGCAACCCCCATACGGCATAATTAGGCAGCATGTCAACTAAACAACGTAAGTAGCAACACTTTTGCTGGGGATCGCTGTACAGCTACAGTACTGCTATATAAGGATTCCTGGCAAATATTCACATGATTTGCATCAAAACAGATACATAATAATAAATGACTGCCCCCCCCCTCCCCCTGAATCTTTAACACCTTGTCACCATACCAAGTTTGTTTTGCAGAATTTGGAGCCCAGGCAACATGGGGAACCGCACCCTGAGCTATACCAGCCTGCGCGGTCCATGACTTGGGGTTGCTCTGGAAGAGTAAGAGAGGCCAAGAACTAAAAGATGGTGGCAAAGGCACAAGTGGCCTTCGTAGTATAACACATAATGCCTTGCTATTTGGCAGGCACAAAAGCAGCTGACAAGTAATGTTAGAACCGCTGGGCTCCCAATTGGACTAATGGCTGATCTAGCCCTGATTTTTTATAGACTTTAATGTTTCCTTGACCAAATTTCTCTATCTCTCTCTCTCTCTCCCCCCCCCCCCCCCCCCCCCCACTCTCCGGTCACCCAACAACCTCCTCTGCAGCTTCTGCATGCATTCTGTAATAGGAGAGAATTGGGCCAGTAGGAGAGGTGTTACAAGGCAGTGCCCTGCTCTTTTTGAATTGTTCAGTGATCTTTAGAGGACTGCGTCATTTCATCCAGGGGCGGAACTAGATGGGAGCAGTTTCTGCGACTGCATGGGGTCCCATAGCCATAAGGGAGCCCCAACTACTACTTCACTCCCTCCGATAAATGAGCACTTTAATTCCAGCACAGGAAACTTGGGCACAGCAGTGAGTAACTTCAGCGTTGTCAGAAGACGGAGCTAAAGTTACTTATAAAACACTATAAATCGGCCTTTAGCAATTGCTGGAAGATGAATTATTTAATTCCCCACCATCCATGGCGGCCAGGAGGGGGAATAGTATTTAACATCGGAATTATCGATTCCGCTTTCCGCTACCAATTTCCGCATTCCAATGCGGAATTTCCACGATTTCCGGCTTTAACATCGATTTTCTCAAAAACTATAAGGTCTTTTTGAAAACTTTTTTTTGCATCTTGTTCACAAGATTCTGTTTAATACATGCTAAAGTCGGCGGATTTTTACTGTAATGTAAAATGCAGAAAATAGTGAGATGCAGATTTTCTGCATTTTACATTGCAGTAAAAATCCGCTGGCTTTAGCGGTTAATAGCAAAGCCCCCGTAAGTCCTAGAAACACCACATGTTCAGGGTTTATTAAACAGAATCTTGTGAACAAAAAGTTTTCAAAAATACCTTATAGTTTTTGAGAAAATCGATGTTAAAGTCGATTTCCGGCGGAAATTTCCGTGATTTCCGGCGGAAATCCGCCTACCGCACTTGCATTACCGATTTGGAAATTGCATTACCAGAATTTCGGAAATTGCATTTCTGCGGAATCCGAATGAGCATCCCTACCAATAAAGGGGTCCATCCTTCAGATCAGGTGATTTGTGGCTATACTTGTTGTATATGGGTGTAAAGATCATGATGTCCACACTTGTTCTATGACCGTTGCAAAATGGGCCCCGTGGCTGTGAGGGTCACCAGGGGTAGGCAGTGTGGTGAGCATTACGGGTCCCATCAATCTTTTGCTGGGGCCCCCCATGATTTGTAGTTACAACCCTAATTATATCCTATATTGCACTGTGCTGGTTAACAGATGGGGTCAAGGCAAGAGAGGCCAGAAATCAAGGTGCTACGGGAGTTGGTTCCTATACAGTATAGTGACAGAAGCTATTGGCTCCTGTGTGACGGGGACATTTTCCAGGCATAACACAGAGGTACGTGACCGTCTTTTAAGGTCTAATATTAAATGTTGTCATAAAATTTTTGCACGGGAAACTGCTTTACGAGAGCAAACCATCAAAACTTCAGAACTCAGAAATAAGCTGTCCCTTAGGAGATGTAGCGCTACAAATCACAGGTGTTAAGACGAGAGGAATATTTCACTTCTCGCCCACATAAATTATTTTACATATTGGCTGTCTAACAAACTATAAAATGTGGTATAAATTGCAATTAAATGAAATTTAAAATCCTTTTATGACACTTTTTTTTTCTAAATCCATTTTTTTCTTCTTAAAGAGAATCTGTATTGTTAAAATCGCACAAAAGTAAACATACCAGTGTGTTAGGGGACATCTCCTATTACCCTCTGTCACAATTTCGCTGCTCCTCGCCGCATTAAAAGTGGTTAAAAACAGTTTTAAAAAGTTTGTTTATAAACAAACAAAATGGCCACCAAAACAGGAAGTAGGTTGATGCACAGCATGTCCACACATAGAAAATACATTCATACACAAGCAGGCTGTATACACCCTTCCTTTTGAATCTCAAGAGATCATTTGTGTGTTTCTTTCCCCCTGCAGCTATCTTCCACTGAAGTGTCAGGCTGTTTCTTCCTGCAGAGTGCAGACAGCTGTGCCTGTATGTAATTCCTCAGCATGTGAAAGCCCAGCCAGCTCAGAGGAGGATTTATCCAGATTGTAAAAGATAAGAGAGAAGAGAGAAGCTGTCCTAATCTAAATAATACACAGGCAGTGTGCAGAGAGGGGCCTGGAGGGGGGAGATGCATCACAGAACCACAACACTGAAGAACTTGGCAGCCTTCCAGACACAGGCTGACAAGTCTGACAAGAGAGAGATAAGTTGATTTATTACAGAGATGGTGATAGTAGAACATGCTGCAGTAAGCCAGAACACATTAGAATAGCTTTTGTAGGATGATAAAAAACAGGATGCAATTTTTGTTACGGAGTCTCTTTAAAGAGGAGCTGTCAGCCATACTATCTATATGTACATATGTGTTCTCTGTCCACGTTTTGATTTAAGTGAATTTTCTATAGTAAAAAAAAAGAGAAAATCCTTCATAGGTTTTTCCATTTTAACTGTGTCTATCTTGAAGCCAATCCTGATGTCATTTCCTCCCTTACCCTCCTCTGCCTGATTGTGTATGCATTGCCCGCCCTCATCCCAGTCTTCAGGCACTCCCACCCAGCTCTGCAATAGAAAGTGCATTGTCTCAGCATGATACATATTGGCCAATCAGAGAGGAACAGTGGTGTGGCAGGTGAAAATAGAGTGAGGGAGGGCTACATTAGTCTGAGAGCAAAGTAAAGACGCAAAAAAAAAAAAAAAGACAAACCAGCATGCCCTGCAACTTCCTTTGGGCGGCAATGTACCAAATAAGATTCAGGTAAACTGGGGAATAGAGATGTGGCGAATGGTTCCCGAACCGTTCGCCGGCGAACATCTCTAAATTCATGGGCCTCTTACTACTTCCGGGTCGCAATGACCCGGAGTAGTACGCCTGCGCTGCCCGGCGGAGCGCGTCCTAGATCGCGCTCCCGTTGCCGGGCACTCTCTGCGCATGTGCGTGACGTCATGAGTGACGTCACGCTCATGCGCAGAGAGCGCCCGGCAACAGGAGCGCGATCTAGGACGCGCTCCGCCGGGCAGCGCAGGCGTACTACTCCGGGTCATTGCGACCCGGAAGTAGTAAGAGGCCCAGAGAGGTTCGCCAGGCGAACTGTTCGGCCCAACTCTACTGGGGAATGATCATTTATCAACAAGAAAAGTAATAGTGGTTTTTAACTTTTGGATTGCCTGGTTAGCATCCGTATTACTTGTTTACTAGATACAGATGAATAATTAATTTTTGATTTATGCTTTAAAGAGTTAGGGATGATAGATGACATATACTTACAGGGGGTTGTAACCTCCAAAATAAAGAAATTACCAACACTAGTTAGTGCCCCAAAAATATATTGTGTACTACAAATACAAATCAGGCAGGCACAGCATTTGTAAAATGTCATACTCTTTACTGCTAAGGGTGATGAAAGAGATGCAAATATTTCTGTGTTTATGCAAATGTATGTCAATTTGTATGCACAATTGCACATATATACAGCTTGAAAATAGACCAATCAATTTAAATCCAGGTGAGACTTGATTGGATCATTTTCAAGCTGCCTAAAGTTGCATAAAAAAATGTACATACATTTGCATAAACACATAAATATTTGCATCTCATGGACCATCCCTATTTACTGCATATTACATCTTGGATGACATTTGCTTGACATCAAGTTATCAAATAACATTAGAGAACATTTACAAAGATGCCAAGCAATAGTTCAACAAGGTGAAATGTAAAGCATATATATACCCCACCCCCTTCTTTTCTTCCAAAATAAGTCCTATATGTTCCCATTTTCTCTTTTGCCTTCGCCTGACTGCAGGAACTGGCAGTGCCAGCAGGGTTGTGGGAAGTATTTTTTAGCTACTGTAAAAAGCGTATCTTAGCATGCAAATAGTAAAAAGCTTCCTATTTCAGATAAGCTAAGGACAACATGGCTATACGATAATAACTGATTCCCCCCTCCCCCTTGAATAGTTTACACAGTGATGTAAGCCTGTTGTCTAGGTGATGTTTGCTAGGGGAGGAACAGAAAGCTGTTGCAGGAGGGAGGGAAAATTAACACTGAGCTGAGTTAAAAAAAAGAAAAGAGCAGAAGTGATGTCACTGTTGGCATCACAGAGAAGACAGTAAAGATGTAAACCAGTAGAAATATTATTTTTATGTCACATTTCTCCTAAGCGTGACAGTGAACATTGTAAACAACAGGATAGGTAAGATATATATGTAATTTGTTAATGAATTCTTTGTTTTTTCAGTTAATATGGGAGGTTTATCCCACTTTAAAGCTTCACATATTTAAAGACTGAAGGGAAAACAATAGCTGATTTGCTGCTTGTGGCAAGCTCGATATACATTACCAAAAGGCACTTTCTTTTCCTTTTTAACAGTGGTTAAAATTTTCAGAAACCATCACTCGCCTAAGATGTTTGATGTGTTAGCGGAGTCTTCTGTTGTACATAAAGAGGCATTTGGCCTTGTGGCGAGGGAATCTGAGCTGTAATCACAAGGTCCTACTTGATTCTTGCCTAGAGCAATATAAAAAAACAGAGCAAATACCTGAAGCCTATATCTGGAAGAGAGAGAGTGAGAGAGAGAGAGAGAGAGAGAGAGAGAGAGAGAGAGAGACTGCACTTAACCTCTTGAGGACCGCAGTGCTAAGTCCCCCTCGTAACCAGGCCATTTTTAGTAAAAAAGGCCACTACAGCTTTAAGGCTAAGCTGCAGGGCCGCACAACACAGCACACAAGTGACCCCCCCCCCTTTTCTCCCCACCAACAGAGCACTCTGTTGGTGGGGTCTGATCGCTCCCCCATGTTTATTTTTTTTTAATAAATATTATTGTAACATTTTTTTAATAAAAAACCCTGTTTCTTTAAAAATGTTCCCTCCCTCGCCCCCTCCCTCCCCACAGCCAGCCAATTATGGCGATCGCCTCTCATAGGCTTCTGCTTATGAGAGACGATTGCTCTCTTGTCCCCAGTACAGCGCTGCTGCCTATCGCAGTGCTGTACATGGAAATAGACGGCGATCACGCCGTCTAACAGTCTCCCGAGCCGCAACAGCCGCTCAGAGACTGAAGGCGGGGCGGAGCTCCGCCCCCCAAGCAGGAGATGCGCACGCAGCCTGCGCGTGATCTCCTGCAAAACAGAGCCCCAGGACTTTACGCCAATCGGCGTTAGGCTGTCCCGGGGCCGCCGCCGCGGCCATGCCCATCGGCGTGACGCGGCCAGCAAGAGGTTAATTACTTCTACTGAGAGCAAGAATCAAAAGACTGTGGGGGAGATTTATCAACGCATTACCAGCAGTTTTTTTCTTCTTAATCTGTTCTAACCAGCAGGGAGAACAGTTCTGCCTGATAATAAGAACCTTCTTAAATACTAGGTAATAGTGGCAATTTAGTGTGGATTTCTAGAGCTGCACTACAGAAAAGTGCAAATCCATCCCTAAACTGGTGTAGATTAAGAAGTGCTTGATAGCAGTTCTAGAGATGTAGAATTGCAGGCTAAATATGATTGCAGAGTGAAGGCTAGACATGATTTGTGTGGTGCTCCTCCCCCCTTGCTGAATTCCTCCTCAGAGCCTGCTGCTATCAATACAGCAGGTGGGTTGGCTACCTCAGCAACAGCAATTCCCCTCACACACTGCACTGTCTGAGAGACTCCTCCTAGCTCCTCCTATTTTACAACAGTTTTAGAAGGAATCTGCACTATTTAGTGATTTCTTAGGCTGTCTGAGACAGTTCTGCATGGATTTCTAAAAACCTACTAATATTTTGTCTCAGACACTCTTGATAAATGTCCCCATGTGACCTTGTGCTCTCCATAGCTATGAAATAATGCACAAAACACTGGGAAAAAAACAAAAACAAAAAACAAAAACAAAGCAACTTATTTTACACCGCTATAGGTATTTAAACATTTTGAACAGCACAGAAATATGTTTGTGTGTTGCTTGAGTTAGCTATATAGTGATTTGATACTTGAGTGATGGCCAACTGGCGAGCTGCGATGCAGCATCATTTTGCCGCAGCCTAACCCAAAGGCAATGAAAGTCTATGGGGTAGTTCATCTTGCTGCACTACAGCGCCGGAAGTAACTTATCTAACGCGAGCACAGCCTACGTTACCATACGGCTCCTTCAGCGACCTGCGGTGATGTGCGGCGGACCGGATGTTGTGTAAGTCCATGGCGATGCATGTTTTTTAAAAACCTGCTGCAAGTTTTACACATCGTGCATGCGCGGGAGCATATTTTAGCAATATGCTTCTGCGCACGTCATCGATTCAGCCACAGGAAATAAGCGTCACATCAAGGCCTGTTTTTGGCAGTGACGCCCCTGGGCCACACCGCACCGTTACCGTTCCCACCGATATTTAGTGTGAAACCAGCCTTACTTATAGTTGTGTGATTTTTGGGTCATACAAGTAAATTAGACCTATACTCCCATAATACTTTTGTGTTTAAAACCCATCCCCAGGAGGGTATCTATATACATAGTACGATCTTATAAAATTAACCATTTCACCTCCCCCAGGACGAGTAAGTACGCCCCTGCAAAATGCCACAACTCTGTGCAGGGGCATAGGTACTACGTCCCTCCCGCCGCGTTCCCCCATCCCCCACGCTCGGTACCATCGCTCATTACCACCGTTCGTTAGCCACTCAATCAATGAATGGGAAAACAAATCCCGTTCATTGATCTTAAGTTCCCCAGTGAATGGCTGCAGCCGTCTATTCAGACAGCTCTGCCATTCGTAAATCCCGTCCACGTAGTGCTTTCGTTTCTGTACTAACAGTACGGAGCTGAAGTCACCACTGAGGACATCTTGTGGTCAAATTGTAATATTACATACCCCTTTTTTTCAGTTAATCATCCCTGGTTACCATTTTTTTTATTAACTCCTGACCTCCCACACTCCCCTAAAGTTACCATTTTTTGATTTAATTTTTTTTTAATTAAAAAAGGGACTGAACTTTTTTAATATGTATACAAAAACTGTATACTATAATTACCTTATAAATTATGGGCTTGTAATTAGGGATAGACGCAAAACTGAAAAATGCACCTTTATTTCCAAATAAAATATTGGCTCCATACATTGTACTAGGGAAACATTTTAAACAATGCAATAACCGATACAATTGGGCAAATAAAATGTGTGGGTTTTAATTACGGTAGCATGTTTTATTTTGAAACTATAATGGCCGTAAACTGAGAAATAATGAATTTTTTCAATTTTTTTTCTTATTATTCCCATTAAAACTGAGTTAGAATAAAATAATTCTTAAAAAAGTACCCCTCAAAAGAAAGTCTAATCAATGGTGAAAAAAACTAGATATAGATTGTTTCATTGTGATAAGTAGTAATAAAGTTATAGGTGAATGAATGGAAGGAGCACTGACAGGTGAAAATTGCTCTGGTTTTTTAAGAGGAAAAACCCTTCAAGGTGAAGAGGTAAAGTTATAGTAAACTCGGATATAGTAGACCTTTGGGAATAGTCAACTAAATGTCCAGGTCCTGGCCAAGCACCATTGCAAACATATGGGAGTAATGCCTGCTATAGTAAACCCAGATATAATAAAACATGGTTTATAGTGAACCTGATTTTTGTCTCCTGCAATATTCTGAATACTGGGGGCACCCATACATGACTACCTACACTGAGGGTACCTATACCTGGCTATCTATACTGGGAGCACCTATACCTGACTACCTATATTGGGGTCACCTATACTTGGCTATATTCAGGGCACCTATACCAAGGTATCTATACTGTGGGTACCTATACCTGGCTATCTATACTTGGGGCACCTATACCTGACTACCTATATTGGGGTCACCTATACTTGGCTATATTGGGGGCACCTATACCAAGGTATCTATACTGTGGGTACCTATACCTGGCTATCTATACTTGGGGCACCTATACCTGACTACCTATATTGGGGTCACCTATACTTGGCTATATTGGGGGGCACCTATACCAAGGTATCTATACTGTGGGTACCTATACCTGGCTATCTATACTTGGGGCACCAATACCTGGGTATCTACTGTATATTAGGGGCACCGATATCTGGGTATACTGGGGGCACCTTTACTTGACTATCTATACTGGAGGCACCTATACCAGGCTACCTATACTGGAGATAGCTATACCTGGCTACCTATTACTGGGGACACCTATACATGGCTACCTATACTGTAAGGTATATATATATATATATATATATATATATATATATATATATATATATATATATATATATATATATATATATATACACAGGATCTTCTAAAAAAATTAGCATATTGTGATAAAGTTCATTATTTTCTGTAATGTACTGATAAACATTAGACTTTCATATATTTTAAAATTCATTACACACAACTGAAGTAGTTTAAGTCTTTTATTGTTTTTCTTATTGATGATTTTGGCATACCGTTAATGAAAACCCAAATTTCCTATCTCAAAAAATTAGCATATTTCATCCGACCAATAAAAGAATAGTGTTTTTAAAACAAAAAAAGTCAACCTTCAAATAATTATGTTCAGTTATGCACTCAATACTTGGTCGGGAATCCTTTTGCAGAAATGACTGCTTCAATGCAGCGTGGCATTGAGGCAATCAGCCTGTGGCACTGCTCAGGTGTTATGGAGGCCCAGGATGCTTCAATAGCGGCCTTAAGCTCATCCAGAGTGTTGGGTCTTGCGTCTCTCTACTTTCTCTTCACAATATCCCACAGATTCTCTATGGGGTTCAGGTCAGGAGAGTTGGCAGGCCAATTGAGCACAGTAATACCATGGTCAGTAAACCATTTACCTTTAGCTGCATTGACCCTGCCCTTGATAAAACACAGTGGACCAACACCAGCAGCTGACATGACACCCCAGACTATCACTGACTGTAGGTACTTGACACTGGACTTCAGGCATTTTGGCATTTCCCTCTCCCCAGTCTTCCTCCAGACTCTGGCACCTTGATTTCCGAATGACATGTAAAAGGTGCTTTTATTCGAAAAAAGTACTTTGGACCACTGAGCAACAGCCCAGTGCTGCTTCTCTGTAGCCCAGGTCAGGCGCTTCTGCCTCTGTTTCTGGTTCAAAAGTGGGTTCATGCTTCCATCTGCTGAAAAGCTTTATGGAGATGAAGATTTCATTTTTCAGCACGACCTGGCACCTGCTCACAGTGCCAAAACTACTGGTAAATGGTTTACTGACCATGGTATTACTGTGCTCAATTGGCCTGTCAACTCTCCTGACCTGAACCCCATAGAGAATCTGTGGGATATTGTGAAGAGAAAATTGAGAGACGCAAGACCCAAAACTCTGGATGAGCGTAAGGCCGCTATCAAAGCATCCTGAGCCTCCATAACACCTGAGCAGTGCCACAGGCTGATTGCCTCCATGCCACGCCGCATTGAAGCAGTCATTTCTGCAAAAGGATTCCCAACCAAGTATTGAGTGCATAACTGAACATAATTATTTGAAGGTTGACTTTTTTTGTTTTAAAAACACTTTTCTTTTATTGGTCGGATGAAATATGCACATTTTTTGGAGATAGGAAATTTGGGTTTTCTTGAGCTGTATGCCAAAATCATCAATAAGAAAAACAATAAAAGGCTTGAACTACTTCAGTTGTGTGTAATGGATCTAAAATATATGAAAGTCTAATGTTTATCAGTACATTACAGAAAATAATGAACTTTATCACAATATGCTAATTTTTTGAGAAGATCCTGTATATATATATATATATATATATATATATATATATATATATATATATATATATATATATATATATATATATATGTATATATCCTGCCTGGTCTGTCTTTTGGGAGGGGGGGGGGGAGCAACCAAAGTTTTGCAAGGGGGGTTAGTGATTTCTAGTTACTCCCCTGGCTGTCACATTTGTCTTTGATTACAGGACCTGGAACTGATGAATTGAGGGAGTTAGTAATCTCTCTGTGGGTGGAATTGGCACTGCTTGGATTGGATCTTTTTGTACAGACTACAAGGAAGCAGGCACATGCTGTAATGATTGTAGCTAACAGCATGGGAAGTCTGTGGAAAAGGAGGCTAATGCCTGGATTCCTAACCAGCTACTTTCAAAGCTATTTACATTACATCAGTTAATTAACTCCCTCCCAACTGCCTAGTAGCGATTGGCGGTGGGAGGGTGGCAGGCTGGCAGCTACAGGACCACCTAACACTGATTGGCATCAGGTCCTGTAGGTGGAGATTAGCATGGAATCACGCAAGCCAATGCACTCGCATCCCTGCTGAGTTACGGAGCTCAGCTACGAAAACAGCCTGCCAGCCGCGATGGGAGCTGGAAGGCTATTAGATGACAATACCTCCATTTTTTTTTCATTTGTGCACACTACTGCTGTTGCTACATTAACTTGCAGACACAGAACCACTCCTATGAAGTATTATTTCACAATATTCTGATAGTACTATTGCATTTCTATGTGTGTGACACTCCACAGCCCATTGACACCCAGAGCTGTGCATAATGTGATTTCTGTCCTTTAGGATTTAAAATTGGACTTTGCGTCAACTCCGTAATTTTTGGTGTGTCTTTTGGCAGGGATGCCCCTCTGGAATGCCACGGCCCAGGTGTTAGACCCCTTGAAACAACTTTTCCATCACTTTTGTGGTCAGAAACAGTCTTTGTAGGTTTTAAAATTCATCTGCCCATTGAATTCAGATACACTTGTCCGCAAACATTTGTGGAAGTTCGCTGTTAAGGAACCCAAAATTTGATGTTCGCAACATCTCTAGCAACAAACAAGCTGGAGGACTACAAATACTTTAATGTAACTTGTAACTAAGCACACCAATATAAATGTATAACCAATGTAATTCTATACCAGTTCTGCACAGCACACAGACACTTCTCTCCCCGCCTCTGTCTCTCTAGCTCCTATCACACAGACAATGAAAGATGGAGTGAAAAAACCCTCCATCCAACCCCCGTTTATATATGCCTGTGGTGGAATCTCTTCTCATTGGTTGTTGGCTGGAGCTTGCTGTGCATCCTGGAGGCAAATTATTACTTCAACAGATGCCCATACCGTGCTCTCTGCAAAAATGTTGTCAACGTACTGCCCCCGTGTTTTGCCTACGATCATTTAGCGAGAAAGCGACCGCATGCCAAATCACCGAAAAACTTTGGTAAACGAGATAGCCGAAATTCGCCGGAAAATCGAACTTAAGATTCTCGTTCACTCATCCCTAATCTTATGTAAAAATGAATGTAATCATTATTTTCTAATCACATTGCTGGATTAAATAATGTTTTGCTATTCTCTCCCAGAGTACTCTCCAGAAGTAATAACAATGGTCACCATAGTTACCAATTAGGTCAGACAATCAATTTCCTGGCATTTTCATATATTTATACCGAAATGTGCAGAGCAGTAACTTGCTTGACAAAGGCGTGGATGCGCCGAAACGTGTTGTGAAGTTACTGCACACACTGAGCAGAGGAAAGGTACCGATTGTCCACTACCATCTGGGACATCCCCCCACTGCCGGCCACAGAGGAGGAACAGGTTGCCACCCAGGGTCTTGTTTGGGTTTTACCAAAGATATGCCTGCTTTTACTATCGTCTAGTAAGTGTTTTTAATCTTTTGCATATTTTTATTAAAAAGTTTTGATACACTACGGAGCGCTCCTCCTTTTTTCTTTTTCTTGTTGTCACAGTTATACCCTCCGAGCTGCTAGTTCTTGTATTAATAAACTACCAACACTGTGTCTGACTAGCACAAGATTGCACATCATATCTTTCTACATTTTTATACATACATACAGATAGAGGCTAGTGTTGGGCGAACATCTAGATGTTCGGGTTCGGGCCGAACAGGCCGAACATGGCCGCGATGTTCGGGTGTTCGACCCGAACTCCGAACATAATGGAAGTCAATGGGGACCCGAACTTTTGTGCTTTGTAAAGCCTCCTTATATGCTACATACCCCAAATTTACAGGGTATGTGCACCTTGGGAGTGGGTACAAGAGGAAAAAAAAATTTAGCAAAAAGAGCTTATAGTTTTTGAGAAAATCGATTTTAAAGTTTCAAAGGGAAAACTGTCTTTTAAATGCGGGAAATGTCTGTTTTCTTTGCACAGGTAACATGCTTTTTGTCGGCATGCAGTCATAAATGTAATACATATAAGAGGTTCCAGGAAAAGGGACCGGTAATGCTAACCCAGCAGCAGCACACGTGATGGAACAGGAGGAGGGTGGCGCAGGAGGAGAAGGCCACGCTTTGAGACACAACAACCCAGGCCTTGCATGAGGACAAGAAGCGTGCGGATAGCATGCTTTGTACCACCATGCAGTCATAAATGTAATAAAGATAAGTGGTTCAATAAACAGGGACCACGCGGCAACGCTAACCCAGCAGCAGCACACGTGATGGAACAGGAGGAGGCGCAGGAGGAGAAGGCCACGCTTTGTGAGACACAACAACCCAGGCCTTGCATGAGGACAAAAAGCGTGCGGATAGCATGCTTTGTACCGCCATGTAGTCATAAATGTAATAAAGATAAGAGGTTCAATAAACAGGGACCACGCGGCAACGCTAACCCAGCAGCAGCAGCAGCAGCAGCACACGTGATGGAACAGGAGGAGGCGCAGGAGGAGAAGGCCACGCTTTGTGAGACACAACAACCCAGGCCTTGCATGAGGACAAAAAGCGTGCGGATATAGCAGCAATGCTTTTTGCCGCCATGCAGTCATAAATGTAATACAGATGAGAGGTTCAATAAACAGGGACCGGAAACGCTAAACCATCCCAGATGTTCATCGGTCATGTTACTTGGTTGGGGTCCAGGAGTGTTGCGTAGTCGTTTCCAATCCAGGATTGATTCATTTTAATTTGAGTCAGACGGTCTGCATTTTCTGTGGAGAGGCGGATACGCCGATCTGTGATGATGCCTCCGGCAGCACTGAAACAGCGTTCCGACATAACGCTGGCTGCCGGGCAAGCCAGCACCTCTATTGCGTACATTGCCAGTTCGTGCCAGGTGTCTAGCTTCATGCCCGGTTTCAGGTCCAGCGGTGCCAGCCACAAATCCGTCTGTTCCTTTATTCCCCTCCAAATTTCCTCCCCTGTGTGCTGCTTATCCCCAAGGCAGATCAGCTTCAGCAACGCTTGCTGACGCATGCCAACAGCTGTGCTGCACTGCTTCCACGATCCTACTGCTGCTGGTGCTGGGTTAGCATTTCCGGATGAGGTACAGCTTTGAGATGCGTTGGAGGAGAAGGAGTCAGAGAGGTAGGTGCTGCTGTTGTTATCCAGCTGTTTGCGGCGTGGGCAACACCCGCGCCGTAGCAGGTGAGGAATCGCTGCCAGGCTCCACAAGGTTCACCCAGTGCGCGGTAAGGGAGATGTATCGACCCTGGCCGAACGCACTCGTCCAGGTGTCAGTGGTGAGGTGAACCTTGCAGGCAACGGCATTCTTCAAGCTTCGGGTTATTTAGCTGACCACGTGCTCATGCAACTCAGGCACTGCAGAGCGCGCAAAGTGGTAGCGGCTGGGAACCACGTAACGTGGGATGGCCACTGACATCATGCCCTTGAAGCTGTTTGTCTCCACCACTCGATATGGCAGCATTTCGCAGGCCAGAAGCTTGGCTATGCTGGCTGGCTGTTACTGCCACGGCCCGGGGGTCATTTGCTGGCAATTTCCTCTTGTGCTCAAACATCTCAGAAACAGACAACTCAACCGTAGCGCTGCACACCGAAGGGCTGTTGGTTGTTGTGTTTGATGAACACTGGGAGACCTCAAGAGCACTAGTCCGGAAAGTGACAGTGTCAGCATCGTCTGATGTTTGTGAATGTTGTGAACCACGCAATGGCTGGGCTACTGCTGCTGCTGAGGCGGGTCTGGTGGTGAGTCTGGTGAACCCAAGGGAGGCAGTGTTGCTGGTGGTACCCTGTCCTGCCGCGTTTGCCCACAGAGTGGGATGTTTGGATAGAATGTGGCGGCTCATGCTGGTGGTGGAGAGGTTGTTAATACTTTTCCCCCTGCTCAGGCGGGTCTTGCACACCTTGCAAATCGCCATGGTAACATCCTCAGTGCAGTCTTCAAAGAAAGCCCAGACTTTAACTGGCTGAGGACTCGGACCTCGTGCGTGATGTGCTGGTGCTGCTTAACCCACTGCTGGACGCTTGAGAGGTCATCCAAGTAATTATCTGGTCCTGTTCTTTTGGATCTGTGAGGGTTGTTGTCCTGGACAACATGGGCAGTATTGAGTGGGTTTTCTTGGGTGCTCCCCTGTGGCCTGTACGTGAACCGTCAGGGGAAACACCTCTTCCCTTGCCCCTCCCTCTTTCACCGGATTTCTTCCTCATTTCACTTATCCTTAAAGTACACGCTGACTGGCAGCAGTACAGTGGCAGTACAGAAATGCTATACAGTGGTGGGTGAGCGGTGTACCACTATTGTCAGCAGTGACACAGAGCACAATGCTATACAGTGGCGGGTGAGCGGTGTACTACTGTTCCCAGCAGACACAGAGTGGAAGTAAACACAATGCTATATAGTGTGGCTGAGCCGTGTACACAGAGTGGCATTAAACACAATGCTATATAGTCTGCTATATAGTCACCCCGAACAGGGTGATGTTCTGCAGAACCCGAACAGTGGCAAACACTGTTCGCCCAACACTACTGGGAGGGAACGCAGATTTTAGTACCTAAACACACGATACAACATGTTTTCCGGGGTCGGACTCTGAGGCACATACAGATGGTCCCGATCATCATCCTCATCATACAACTCTTCTCCTGAGTCTGACCCACCCACCACCTCTGCCACCCCAACATCCCCAGACACAGACCCCTCATCGTCCTCAACATTAACTTGGGATGCTGGCCTGAGCCAGACCTCCTCCTCCACATCAGGCCCCATCATCTCCTCAATGGCAGCCCTCATTAATCGCTCTGGCGACGGACTGATGGACACAACGTTCTCCTCCGGGGAGGGCTGCTGCTGACCACTGGCTGCTGGGGTGGATGTTATAGCTTGCGTGGGGCGTTGGCTGTTGCTGTTGTTGGGAGTGCTGCTCACAGCGGAGGTCTCTGGGGAACTCATGTTGAGCTCATATAGTGGTTGACGGTGAGTGGAGTATTACTGATCCCAGCAATATACACACTGACTGGCAGAGTACGCAATGCTATATAGTGTGGCTGAGCGAGGTACACAGAGTGGCAGTAAACAGAATGCTATATAGTGTGGCTGAGCGAGCGGTGTACCACTATTCCCAGCAGACACAGAACAGTGAACAGAATGCTATATAGTGTGGCTGAGCGAGCGGTGTACCACTATTCCCAGCAGACACAGAACAGTGAACAGAATGCTATATAGTGTGGATGAGCGAGCGGTGTACCACTATTCCCAGCAGACACAGAACAGTAAACAGAATGCTATATAGTGTGGCTGAGCGAGCGGTGTACCACTATTCCCAGCAGGCACAGAACAGTGAACAGAATGCTATATAGTGTGGCTGAGCGAGCGGTGTACCACTATTCCCAGCAGACACAGAACAGTGAACAGAATGCTATATAGTGTGGCTGAGCGAGCGGTGTACTACTGTTCCCAGCAGACACAGAACAGTACACAGAATGCTATATAGTGTGGCTGAACGAGCGGTGTACTACTGTTCCCAGCAGACACAGAACAGTACACAGAATGCTATATAGTGTGGCTGAACGAGCGGTGTACCACTATTCCAAGCAGACACAGAACAGTGAACAGAATGCTATATAGTGTGGCTGAGCGAGCGGTGTACCACTATTCCCAGCAGACACAGAGTGGCAGTAAACAGAATGCTATATAGTGTGGCTGAGCGAGGTACACAGAGTGGCAGTAAACAGAATGCTATATAGTGTGGCTGTGCAAGCGGTGTACTACTATTCCCAGCAGACACAGAGTGGCAGTAAACAGAATGCTATATAGTGTGGCTGAGCGAGGTACACAGAGTGGCAGTAAACAGAATGCTGAGCGAGCGGTGTACTACTATTCCCAGCAGCGACACACAATGACTGGGGGGGACCCTGGCTAGCGTGGCTGGAGCGCGAACTACCCTGCCTGCCTACCCAAAGCTAAACCCACAGACAAATGGCGGAGATATGACGTGGTTCGGGTATTTATTTACCCGAACCACGTGACAGTTCGGCCAATCAGAGCGCGTTCGGGTCCGAACCACGTGACCCGTTCGGCCAATCACAGCGCTAGCCGAACGTTCGGGGAACGTTCGGCCATGCGCTCTTAGTTCGGCCATATGGCCGAACGGTTTGGCCGAGCACCGTCAGGTGTTCGGCCGAACTCGAACATCACCCGAACAGGGTGATGTTCTGCAGAACCCGAACAGTGGCGAACACTGTTCGCCCAACACTAATAGAGGCATCAGAATATAAACACATTTGCATGCATGCCAGTAGATAACATCACCGTGCGAAATACATTTTTTTTCGTATTTCTGAAGGTATCTTACAGATAACAAACCTAAACAGCATGCATATGTCACAGCAGAATCCAATAACAGCAACATCTGCTACTCCTTTCTAGCCTCCCCCCAGCTTCTCTTGTCTACACGGCAGCAGTGGTCACACAGCAGTTACAGTATTAAGCCTGTCTTCCTGGATCACGTCCGTACTAAGGGCGCAGCGACAGAGGATAAAAAAATAAGCTATTTCATTTTGATGGACACCAAAAATCTATGACACGGAGCCCCAGTTTATGGCGTTGGCCCCCTACCGCTTTCTGATTGAACGGCCAAAGCTCTTGAAGTGTCAGCCCCAGCTTTAATTTGAAGTGCCTGTTCGCCGGGTTCGGAATTAATACTTACCCATCTCAGCTTAGACATTTCAAAGGCAAAAGCAATTCATGGCCAGGCCTCGTATCTGTCAGCGCTGCATCCTGTCCTCTCTCTCTGTCTCTCGTTCGTTCTGCTCTTACCCTGCAAACTGGGCGTCCCTGTCGCCACATTAAAGCTATAGGCGCGAAATGGAAAATTTGGCGGGAATGACAGAAGAGGAGAGGATATTTGGCATTCCGTCCCTTATAGCCCTGGAATACAGGGAGCACCCCAGGCTGGAGGCAGCTTGCGTGAAATAAAAACAACGACAAAATCTCTACAAATAAATGAGGGAGAGGGTTCCAGAGCTCCGTGCTCCAGCTGATGCCACCGCATGACAAGAATACCAGCTGCACAATAACGTTCTGTGAATACTACGACCTTCTGCGCATTATTTTTTAATAGTTCTTTTCATGGCGCTTTGTGTTATTTTTTTTTCCCTTGTTTTTGTTTTACTTGATTCTTGCAGCACAGCTCTTAATGTCTGAAATCAAATGAAAGCACTCAACCATGTAAGGCTTTCATAAATGGTTGTACAGGAATCTAGTTTCCCAATTTGTTTTTTCGAGCTGCCGACGTGGACTCCCGGTGACAGCTCTTTGTCACCTTTGGTTAAATATGTTCTTCCCGGTGTTTCGGGCGCAGAAAAATAGATTGTATTCTCGGCAGGGTGTGAATATATGTCGGAGGAAATGCTTGCTGCCTGCTCGGTTTTGCTATATTGGAAAAGTATATTGTATGGTGGTGGGGTACAATTGGTAATAAAATGAAAGAGGAAAAGTAAACTAGTTTATGAGGTTTAACGAGTAAACATATGGAATATGAACAGTAAAGGCCAAGTGTAACTCTAGACTTACAGCTAGAAATGGGACAGTAAGCAGGGACGGATCTAGGGGGGGAGGGGGGGGGGCAAGCAGGTATCTTGCCCCAGGTGCAGTTTGTTGAATTCTTAAAAAGGCGGCAAAATGAATGGCAGTTTAGGTGCCAAAACCTGACCTTTAGGCGCCAAAACTGACCTTGCCCCAGGCGCAACTTGGTCTTGATCCGTCCCTGACAGTAAGGGCTGGTTCACACTTGCTTAAAGAGACTCTGAAGCCTTGAAAATTACCTGTTTTTATTAGCCAGTCCTTTTCAGCATTATTTTCATAGATGAAAAGCTGCATTCCCGTGACTAAATGAGACCTTTTCACCCCAAAATCCAGGAGCAAAATCCCACGACTTTCAAAGTCTTGGATTTTGCTGCCCGGTAGAGACAGAGCTTTGGGCTGTAGCTCTGCCTCCAGTCACGTCAATCCCCGCAAATCTCCGCCTCCTCCCGCCCCTCTCAGTGAAAGAAGACTGAGAGGGGCGGTAGGAGGCGGCGATCCACAGGGATTGACGTGAATAGAGGCAGAGCTACTGCACAAAGCTCTGCCTCTAACAGGAAGAAGCCCCGCAATTTACCCCGGGGATTTTGGGGTGATTAAGGCCTTGTTTAGCCGGGGGAATGCGGCATTTAATCTATGCCATTAATGCTGAAAAGGACTGGCTAATAAAAACAGGTAATTTTCGAGGCTTCAGTCTGTTCGGGACGTTTTAGAAGCTGCGCTTAGCGCAGGAAGCGGATCCTAATGTTAAAAATAGGATCCACCTCCACTTGTAAAAAAAACTGATCCACTTGATGCGCCACCCAAGTGGAACGCTAAATGTAACACAGAGTCCGAACTTTGCACTTTTTCCCGGACCAGACTGGAAAATGTCTGCAATGAAAACCTAAGAGAACAGATACTGTCCGTTCTCACTAGGCTAGCTGTCGTGGCAGCTTTCCTGTTTTGATCGCCGCCATGATGTAAAACTTTTATGTCTCATCACTGATCTCTAGGGATGATCGGAAAGGGCGATTTCTGATTCCACGGAAATTCGGAATGCCGTCAGAACGAAATTCCGTAACCGTTACATTCCGGTGGTATTTAGCCGCGTTCCGGCGGTACAATCTCATTTGAAACCTCGTTTTTGAAACATCGTAGGTCATGGGACCTACTGGCTGTTCCACCGGTTATTTTTTTTTTTTTTGAGCAGCAGGAGTTGTCGTAGGTCATGGGACCTAGAGGTGGTTCCACGACGGTCATCACAATTTTTGTTTGGAGCAGCAAGAGTTGTCGTAGGCCATGGGACCTAGAGTTGGTTCCATGGCGGTCATCACAAATTTTTTTTTTGGAGCAGCAGGAGTTGGCGTAGGCCATGGGACCTAGAGGTGGTTCCACGGCGGTCATCACAATTTTTGTTTGGAGCAGCAGGAGTTGTCGTAGGCCATGGGACCTAGAGGTGGTTTCACGGCAGTCATTATAATTTTTTTTTTTTAAGCAGCAGGAGTTGTCGTAGGCCATGGGACCTGGAGGTGGTTTCACAGCAGTCATTATAATTGTTTTTTTTTAAGCAGCATGAGTTGTTGTTGGCCAAAAGCATAGGGTTAGTGATATTAGCCATCCATAGTGAAGTGCACCTTGCCACTGACAGCGTGATCCATAGACTGGCCAACACACTCCACAATGTGCTGGTGAAGGGCCGGGATAGCATTCCTGGCAAAATAATCGTGGCTGGGGATCCGCCATTGGGGAGCAACACTGTTCATCAATCTGCAGAAGGGGGCACAGTCCACAAACTGGTAGGGCAGCAGCTGTTGGCCCAACAGCCTTGCCAGGAGCGCATCATTTTTCACAACAAACGGAGGGAGCATCCACTTCCTCTGCAATATTTCTGGCACAGAGGCCTGATGCTGGAACACTAGTGAAATTTTGGAGGAAACCAACAAGGGTGATGACAAGGTGCTTGCCGAGGTCTGGACTCTCTGGGGCCCTCTCCCAGCCTGGCATGCAGAGGAATTTGAAGTAATAATGGGACTGAGCAGGTTGGTTGGATAGGGACAGGACAATTAGAAAAAGAAGAGGAGGGGCCTGTTGCTGCTGCTTTTCCTCCACCCATCTTATTGTAATTTTTTACATATTCGAACTCCCGTCTGTGGTGGTTGCGAAGATGGCTTACCAGCCCTGAAGTGCCGAACCCGGTGCCCGATTTGCCTCTGCTCACCGATTTATAGCACACAGAACAGACTGCCCTGGATTCATCCTCTTCCAGAACAGTAAAATAATTCCATGATGGGGACGTGCATGCACGTGGAGCAGTGGTGCGAGTGGTGCGACTTGTTCTAGCACATCCATGCTCAGCATTGGACTAGTGAGTACTGACAGACAGGAAAGCACTTGCAGGCTGCTGGCCAACCTTCTGCTCTGTTTCTCCATGCTGCTCACGCCTGCTAGTGCCTAACCCACCAGATGACGACCACGTTGGATCAGCTGCCTCATCATCCAAAATATCATCCAGTTCAACCAAAGCACTGGAACCCATAAGTGACTCTTCTGGACCCTCCACCTGGCTATAGCAATTCCGTTCCAATGTGACGGAATGGAATTGCCAATTTCCGATCGAAATCACGGAAATTTGAATTCCGTGGAATTCGGTGAGCATCCCTAATCTCCACTGATTGCCACCACTTTGTCGCTACTACACAGCCAAGCAGAAGCATGGGGATTTTTATTGGGCTGCAAAAAATCAATGAGACTCCTCAGAAACAAGGAGAATTCTCATTGGTTCATGGTGGACCAATTAAAAATCTCCCTTTTGTTGACCTAATTCTGTCTATGGAGAGCCTTATGCTCCTGCTGGCCTCCAGGCTGAATATGGATGGACCGATCGACGGGACAAGTGAGCGGTGATGCGTACAGGTGGATGTGATTGACACAGGAGCAGATGGGTGGATGAGCGGAAGAGGATGGGGAATTTGTTGCAAGTGGATAAAAAATAGATGGAACACATCTGCCTAGTGGATACGCTTACCGTTTCTGTTTCGCATCCGCTCTAGTGTGAACCAACCATAACGCTTAAGGCCTCTTTTACACTATTGTGTTGCGATTCTCTCCGTCGTCACACCCCTGTTGCAGTGGATATTAGACTCTATGAGACTGGCCACATTACCCATGGTGCAATGCAGAGTGGAGGAAGTGCTTGCAATGACACAAAGATAACAAAAACTCTGCAGTGCATTGCCGAGAGGGACAAGCAGTACCGCTCGACACGCATTTGCATTGGAGTCAATGCACCGCAATAATCTATTTAGATTGTTGCGGTGGCGGTGCAGTGCCGATATGGCAGAAATCAGTGATGTAATTCCTGTCCAGCAGGTAGCACAACACTGTGTGGGAAGGCGGAGCTTTGCATATTACCCTGTCTTCGCAGTCTGCCATGGGGCAATGTGCAAGGGGAAATGGTGCACTGCGATTGTGACACTCACACCGTACCATGGGCTTGATTCACTAAACCCTGATAACTCACATCACGGCCGCGCTAGCTTTTTTGCGTGCGTTTTTTCAAGCAATCTGCACATAATCGCGAATTTTCTTCGCAATTGCACACAAAAATTTGCAATTGCGCACAAAAAAAAGTGATATGAGTTAATACGGTTTAGTGAATCAAGCCCCATGTGTGAAACCAGGCTTAAAGAGAACCCGAGGTGGGATTCTGACAATGCTATCCACATACAGAGGCTGGGTCTGCCTATACTGCCCAGCCTCTGTTGCTATCCAGATCCCCCCAAGCCCCCCCTGCGCTCTGCTATCCCCCATAAATCACAGCCGCGCTGTCGACACACAGCATGTCGCAGCAGGCTGTGTTTACCTATGTACTGTCAGTCTCGGAGCTCCCCCCACCTCCTGCATAGCTCCGGTCCTCGCCCGCGTCCCTTCCCTTCCCGCTGATTGGAGGGAAGGGACGCGGGCAGGGACCAGAGCTATACAGGAGGCGGGGGAGTAGCCAAGACTGACAGTACAAAGGTAAACACAGCCCGCACAGCTTCGCTGTGATTTATGGGGGATAACAGAGCGCAGGGGGGGGGGCTTAGGGGGGATCTGGATAGCAACAGAGGCTGGGCAGTATAGGCAGACCTAGCCTCTGTATATGGATAGCATTGTCAGAACCCCACCTCAGGTTCTCTGTAAAGTAAACCTATGATAAATGGGTGGAAAGGATTTTTATTTACCTGGGGCTTCCTCCAGCCCCCTGTAATTTGTCTGTTCCCTCTGTGTCTAACCAGTTCCCTTCAGTGCTGCTGTGAAGTCCGCAATCCAGCTGGGTTGCAAGCCACTGCACATGTGCTGTTCTGGGCCACGCGCCTCCTCCATTGCGCTCACATGAACGAAAGCGTTCTACAAAAGTGCATTTAGGGTCTTAACTGTGCATGCACAGAATGCTCTGGACTACCGAAGAGTAATCAGGTGGTGTGCACTGTTAGACTACACATGAGCAGTAGTCTGAAACTAAGCTGAGTTGCAGACTTCACAGTGCTGTCTGCGGTGCAAGCGAGGGGACCAGGTTGATGGTGAAGGAGCAAATGGACTACAGGGAGCAGAAAAAAATCCCAGGTTATCAATTCTTGCATTTGTAGTTGAGCAAGCGACAGATCCAAAGCCGTATTTAGGGACTGTGTTCTCCAGAGCACCCAGGATCATAGCAACATGTGTAGAGGTTGCAGCCCAGGGATGCTCATTCGGATTGCACGGAATTGTAATTTCCGAATTTCCTATTGTAAATCTGAATTTCCGATCGGAATTTGTAGTAAAAATGTTTAGATCGGAATTCGGAAATTGGAATATGGAACTCGGAAGTCGGATTTCTGCGGAAAAATTACATTACTGCAATTCGGTAATTTTAGCCTAATCAAAGAACTCAAAATCAATGGACCAATCAAAGAATGCAGAAACAACTTGAAAGTATTTGGCCAATCAGAGAATGCAAAAAATGACCCCCAAAAAAAGCACTATTCGGAAACCGATCGGAAATCAGATTTCTGTAGAAATACTGCATTACCTCAACTCGGAAATTTTAGCCCAATCACAGAACTCGGAAGTATTTGGCCAATCAGAGAATGCAAAAAAATGACCAAGAAAAAAAAAATCGATCTGAAATCCGTGAAATTGGTAATCACCATTGGCGGAAATCGGAATTTCTGCAGAATCGGAAATCGACATTTCCGACCATCCCTAGTTGCAACCACACTAGGGCCCCTAGACCTTAGGGGCCCACCAAGAGTCTTCCTCCAGTCACTGCATTAGCTCTTTTTTTGGTACTGTAGTGGTAATCACCTCTATGTAATTTGAATAGAGGTAATCACTAGAGTTGGACCGAACGGTTCGCCGGCGAACGTGGTTCGCGCGAACTTAGGTGGTTCGCGTGCGGGTGTCGCACGCGAACGTTTTGCGGCAAAAGTTCGCAAAAAATCGGTTCGCCCCATAATGCACCTGAGGGTCAACTTTGACCCTCTACATCACAGTCAGCAGGCCCAGTGTAGCCAATTAGGCTACACTAGCCCCTGGAGCCCCACCCCCCCTTATATAAGGCAGGCAGCGGCGGCCGTTATGGCCACTCGTGTGCCTGCATTAGTGAGAGTAGGGCGAGCTGCTGCAGTCTCTCATAGGGAAAGATTAGTTAGGCTTAACTTCTTCCTGGCTGCATACCTGTTCTGTTCAGTGAGCCCTCAGCCCACTGCATACCTGTACTGTGATCCTGCCACTGCATACCTGTTCATTGATCCTGCCACTGCATACCTGTTCAGTGATCCTGCCAGTGCATACCTGTTCATTGATCCTGCCACTGCATACCTGTTCAGTGATCCTGCCAGTGCATACCTGTTCATTGATCCTGCCACTGCATACCTGTTCATTGATCCTGCCACTGCATACCTGTTCAGTGATCCTGCCAGTGCATACCTGTTCATTGATCCTGCCACTGCATACCTGTTCAGTGATCCTGCCACTGCGTACCTGTTCAGTGATCCTGCCACTGCATACCTGTTCATTGATCCTGCCACTGCATACCTGTTTAGTGAACCCGCCACTGCATACCTCTTCTGTTCAGTGAACAGTTTGGTGTGTCAGTGTGAAGCAGTACCTTAATTACACTACCTGATTGATGTATACACATGCAAGATGTTTTAAAGCACTTTAGGCCTGTCATTTAGCATTCAATGTGATTTCTGCCCTTAAAACGCTGCTTTGCATCAAATCCAGATTTTTCCCGGGGACTTTTGGCATCTATCCCACTCCGCTATGCCCCCCTCCAGGTGTTAGACCCCTTGAAACATCTTTTCCATCACTTTTGTGGCCAGCATAATTTTTTTTTTTTTTCAAAGTTCGCATCCCCATTGAAGTCTATTGCGGTTCGCGAACTTTAACGCGAACCGAACCTTCCGCGAAAGTTCGCGAACCCGGTTCGCGAACCTAAAATCGGAGGTTCGGCCCAACTCTAGTAATCACCTCTATGTAATTTGAATAGAGGTAATCACTAACAAACCATTCCTTCTGTTATGCTTACCCCTTTCTTCCACAGAGTGAATGTACTTCAAAGCCAATTTTAGTGGTCTGTGTCTTGCAATAATCATATACAGTATACAGTGCCAGGGTGGGGTGAAGTGTAAAATCTGGACCATGCATCATGGCTCTGTAGATATGCAATCTCAGGATGGTAATTCTACTGTCCTAATTCTTGATACAGAATCGACACCCATACTGTATACAGAGTGTAGTGACCATGCTGGTGCTAAAATGGTTAGTTAAAACTGTAAAGATAGTGTAAGCACACACTGCCATCTAAACTCTAAAGGTGGGTACACAAATCAGATAAAAGTCTTTGGAAAATGAAAAATCAGAGAGGTTTTCAAAACATGCCTAGTATTTTTTGGAGCATTTTTGTGTAGCAGAATTCATATATTGTTACAGTAAAGCTGTTACTGAACAGCTTTTGTAACAAAAATGCCTGGAAAACCGCTCTGATCTAGCGTTTTTTCAGAGCAGTTTTCCACTTTCCTATACGTTAACATTGAGGCAGAAACGCCTCAGAAATCTAAAAAATGCTGTAGCCCCCGAGTTTGCGTTTGTGATAAAATCATCATCCTATCCACTTTCATTAGCTAAGTGGTTTTCCCCTTGCAAGCATTTTAAAAAACACTCCTGTGCGCAACCAACCCAGAGACACAGGAACACACACAGAGACACAGAAACCAGTGGTGCTCAGCAAGATTTCGGATATCCGAACTACCCAGATAATCCGAACTTTTTCCACTATCTGAACTTTGAATAGCAATTTGGATATTTTTTAAAATCCGAATAGACTATCTGAGCAAACTTGGATTTCCCATCTGAAATCCGAAATTCGGGCGGATAGTTAGTTCAGATATCTGAGCAGAATCCCAAATCACCTTCAATGGCAAAAATCTGTTTCGAAGGAGAGAGAGAGAGAGAGAGAGAGAGAGAGAGAGAGAGAGAGAGAGAGAGAGAGAGAGAGAGACCTTTGAACTGAGTTTTTGCCATTTGAAGAGACTTTTGGAAGCATTTTAAGCCATTTTCAGGTCACTTCCGGTTTTCTATCCGGATATCCGAATCCGGTCGGATATTATTTTCGGATATCCGAGTTTACTTGGATTCCAAAAAGTTCGGATTTCCGAATCAGATCCGGATATCTGGGTATCCGGATTCGAATCAATTTGGATTTAAAGAAGTGGTATCCGAGCACCCCTAACAGAAACATGCACAGACTCAGGCACACACACACACAGTCACAGCCTCTCACTCTCCTTCCCTAGCTGTACTACACAGGATAACTGTAATTGTCCTGGGAGCAGGGGGTGGAGCTACATTCTGCCTGTGTGTGCTCCTGCCTATCTACTGCATGTGAGAATAGCTACAGAGGTGATAACTCAAGGACTGGAGTGATAAGACAACACTCTCATTGTGAAAGCTTAATACTACATGTTAATAAGGTATGCTTCTTTAGTGAATTAACACATAAAATACTGATTGATGTGTGGTGATAAGTTGTCACCTTCCTCATTATCACTATTATGATCGGTTAGTGAGAGCAGGGTCAGACTTGCTGCAGGGAAAGCATTAGTTAGGCCTGTGCTCTTGTTCCTCACTTGCTGTGAAAGCACCCCAAACAGGCCTTTTGAGGGCTAGCACATCGGACTCCTGTGTTTTTTTTTATGTGTGTGACACTCCACAGCCCACTGACACCCAGAGCTGTGTGCACACTACTACTATTGCCTCATTAAGTTGCAGGCATAGTACCACTCCAGTGCGTTATTATTTCACTGTATTCTGATAGTACTATTGCATTTCTTTGTGTGGGACACTCCATAGTCCACTGAGACCCAGAGCTGTGCATAATATGATTTCTGCCCTTTAGGGATTAAAACACGACTTTGCGTCAACTCCGTAATTTTGGTGGGACTTTTGGCATGGAACCCCCTCCGACATGTCCCTATCCAACTGTTAGACCCCTTAAAACAACTTTTTCATTACTTTTGTGGCCAGAAACAGTAGATTTTAAAATTTGCCTGCCCATTGAAATCTATGACGGTTCATCAGATTCGCCTGTTCGCAAACATTTTGCAGAATTCTGTGTTCGCAACATCTCTGTTAGTGAATTGTGGCCTATGTTTGGTAGGTATTTCCTCAAGAGAAAAGGACTTTTGGAGGTCCCTAGCTGGTGCACTAGGATTAGCAGAGCAGCTATACAACAGCGACAGCACACTATTTGCAATACAGCCTCTCTAACACTGTCCCCATATCAGCAGCAGCAATAGCTGATCTCCCTACACTGACTACTAAGACAGCCTGTAACATGGACAATGGGATTGTGTTTCTAATAGGGAGGAGGAGGGGAGTGGCCCAGAGGTGATCAATTCAGAATGCTGTCCTGTACCACCTGACTACAGGGTCAAAAAATTACCCTAGGGGAAATAATAAGGTAGGCGCAAACAGCACGTACTGTTTGCAGCTCAGGCAAGCTGGTGAACTGCTGATGTCACCAGGTCACCAGAAACCAGGCAAACCATCACTAGTGGACTATAGTAGGCCTGCTAGAAGAATGTAGGTTAGATTATCTTGTCTTCCGCTGCTTAGACAGAAGACTTTTACAGTAAACTCTACTATTGCTGAGATAAAGGTGAGCTAAGGGTATTGCCTTCAATTCAGCTCTATAAATTGAGAAAAAAAAACTCATCTTACATGTAGATAAGGTCACCTCTCAGTCATGATTTCCAAGATAAATAAGTCCAGTTTGACCAATCCATCACTCTGATTAGTTTAGTTTCCTGTCCTTGTACCTGTTCTAGAAGGCCAATGTCCTTTCTACAGTTTGGTGCCGAAAACTGTATCCCATTCTACAGACATGACCTAACAAGTATGTTATACATAAGGAATACTATAAAATACTTGCATCGATGAGCAGAAATGCCAATACAGTGGGATGCGAAAGTTTGGGCAACATTGTTAATCGTCATGATTTTCCTGTATAAATCGCTGGTTGTTGCAATAAAAAAATGTCAGTTAATTATATCATGTGGAAGACACACACACAGTGATAATTGAGAAGTGAAATGATTTTTATTGCATTTACAGAAAGTGTGCAATAATTGTTTCAAAAACATTAGGCAGGTGCATAAATGTGGACACCGCAAAAAAGAAATTAAATCAATATTTAGAAGATCCTCCTTTTGCAGAAATTACAGCCTCTAAACTCTTCCTGTAGGTTCCAATAAGAGTCTGGATTCTGGTTGAAGGTATTTTGGACCATTCCCCTCCCCTATACAAAAGTTCATTCAGGTTTGATGGCTTCCAAGCATGGACAGCTCTCTTTGACTCACACCACAGATTTGTTATTATATTCAGATCTGGGGACTGAGATGGCCATTCCAGAACATTGTACTTGTTCCTCTGCATAAATGCCTTAGTGGATTTTGCGCAGTGTTTAGGGTTGTTGTCTTGTTGAAATATCCAGCCCCGTCACAGCTTCAGCTTTTTCACTGATTCGTGGACATTGGTCTCCAGAGCCTGCTGATACTGAGTGGAATCCATGCGTCCCTCAACTTTGTCGAGATTCCCAGTCCCTGCACTGGCCAGTGGCCACACAGCCCCACAGCAAGATGGAACCACCACCATATTTTACTGTAGGTAGGTAGCAGGTGTTTTTCTTGAAATGCTGTGTTCTTTTTCCTCCATGCATAACGCCCCTTGTTATGCAGAAATAACTCAATTATAGTTTCAGCCAGGGCCGGGACAAGGCAGAGACGAGAGAGGCTCCAGCCTCAGGGCGCAGTGTAGGAGGGGGGCTCAGGGCGGGGCAGAGGCAATAAAGGCTCCAGCCTCAGGGCGCAGTGTAGGAGGGGGCGCATATCCCACTCAGCTATCATTCCCTTATTGTGTTTGAAGCAGAGGAAAATAACAAAAAGGGGACACATGACAGTGACTGTGAACCAGGTAACTAGAGATTAAGGTGTTGGGGGCCCTGGAGCACCTCTAGTCTAATAGCAATCAGTGTGTGACGACTGGGGTGGGATTGATGGAGGGGCGCACTTTGGTGTCTCAGCCTTGGGTGCTGCAGGACCTTGTCCCGGCTCTGGTTTCAGCAGTCCACAGCACCTTATTCCAAAATGAAGCTGGCTTGTCCAAATGTGCTTAAAGAGACACTGAAGCGAGAATAAATCTCGCTTCAGTGCTTATATTCAGCAGGGGCATGTGTGCCCCTGCTAAAACGCTGCTATCCCGCGGCTAAATGGGGGTCCCTTACCCCCCAAACCCCCCTCTGCAAAATCTACGACCAACTTGGTTGTAGATTTTGCTGCTGTTGAGGCAGGGCTAACGGCTGCAGCCCTGCCTCTCAGCACCGTCTATCAGCGGCGCATCGCCACCTCTCCCCCGCCCCTCTCAGCGAAGGAAGACTGAGAGGGGCGGGGGAGAGGCGGAGATACACGCTGACAGACGCGCGTGAGGCAGGGCTGCGGCGGTTAGCCCTGCCTCTATGCGGAAGAGATCCCCGGGAACAACGGAGGGGATTTGGGAGGTAAGGGACCCCCGTTTAGCTGTGTGATAGCGGCGTTTTAGCAGGGGCACACATGCCCCTGCTGAATATAAGCTCTGAAGCGAGATTTATTCTCGCTTTAGAGTCTCTTTAAGCATACCTCAAGCGGCTCTGTTTCTGCTGTGGGCGGAGAAAAGTCTTCCTCTGCATACATCTCCTTGTGTAAAGTGCGCAGAATGGCTGAACGATGCACAGTGACTCCATCTGCAGCAAGATGAGTTGTAGGTCTTTGGTGCTGGTCTGTGGGTTGACTCTGACTGTTCTCACCATTCGTCGCTTCTGTTTATCCGAGATTTTTCTTGGTCTGACACTTCGAGCCTTACCTTGAACTGGGTCTGTGGTCTTCTATTTCCTCAATATGTTCCTAACTGTGGAAACAGACAGCTTAAATCTCTGAGACTGCTTTCTGTATCCTTCCCCTAAACTATCATGGTGAACAATCTTTGGCTTCAGGTCATTTGAGAGTTGTTTTGAGCCCCCCATGTTGCTACTCTTCAGAGAAATTTAACAGAGGAGGGAAACTTACAATTGACTCCTGTAAATACTCTCTCTTATAATTGGATTCACCTGTGTATGTAGGTGAGGGGTCACTGAGCTTACTAAGCCAATTTGAGTTCCAATAATTAGCTCTAAAGGTTTAGGAATCAATAAAATGACAACAGTGCCTACATTTATGGAGCTGCATAATTTTATTCAAACAGTTATTGCACAAGTTCTGTAAATCCAATAAACTTCATTTCACTCCTCAAATATCACTGTGTGTGTCTCCTATAAGATATATTTAACTGACATGTTTTATTGTAACAACTAACGATTTATACAGGAAAATCATGACGATTAACAACGTTGCCCAAACTTTCGCATCCTTTTCTTTTTGGATTAATTTTCGCAACAAGAATGTTAAATGTGCGAAGGGCACCAATTGGGGTTTTCGGGCTAGAGCATGCAATCTGGATAATGATGTGAATCACAATAGGTACAGAAAATCGATTGTGATTGCATTTTTCATGGTTCGTCTGTGACAATCATGTTTTAGCGATACATTTCATTAGTAATACACATAAATATGTTCTTTATTTATTTATTGTATTGTATTTTGTGAAAATACCACAAAACTTTAATCAAGGCCAAGTCTTTCTGCCCATGCTTGGTATGTACAGTATTGTCTGAGGGAGAGCTGAAGGCCATATGCACACACCAGCTCTTGAAATGATTGTTGTTCGGAAGTATGGGAGATGACTTTATATAAAAAATAAAGCAAAGGGATGTATGAACATATACCATTCAGTTGAGTGTTAGAAAGCATTTTAGTCTTAAAAAGATCTTGAGGCAGTAAACAGGCTATTGTTCAAATTACTTTTTTTTTAAGGAAAAAATATAAACCAAAACTTTGGTTGTTGTGATAAACAATTTTATTAAAGCAAACCGGCTGTATTTAAATAAAAAAAAGATACTTACCTATAGCGAGGGATGGTTCCATGAGTTCTATAGAGCCTTCCTGTTCCTCTCCTGGTTCCTGGTTAGCAGTTTGACCGATGGGTTGAAGACTGTTCTTTGCCACCAGAAGGCCTGGGAAGTCTTCAGGAGCGGATATGTTCCTGAAGATGTGTGGTTCCATACTGCGCCTGCATGAACGTGCTCTCTCCCGCATTCGCACATGCGCAGTATGGAGCCGTTCATCTTCTGGAGCACTCAGGCTCCCATAGACTTCTGAGGCCTGCCATGGGGGGATATTTGAGCAGCGTTGATGGTGCTGGAACAAGGGGAATAGGAGAGGAACGGGAAGGCTCTATAGGACCCAGAGCCTTCTCTCTCCTTAGGTAAGTATCTGTTTTTTTTTTTTATTTAAATTTAACTTCAGGTTTTCTTAAAAAATAGGTTACCGTATATACTCGAGTATAAGCCGAGTGTTTGATCCCAAAAAAGTGGCCCAAAAGTGGGGGTCTCGGCTTATATTCGAGTCTCTAACAAACAGCAACCCCCCCCTAGTGCACCCCCACCTACCTCATCGGAGCTGAGCGGAGACGGCTTTTGTGAGTAAATATTGATTTTCTGTGTGCCGCTGTCCCATCCCGTCCAAGCAGAGCAGAGCAAAGCAGCATGTATAGTGTGCTATGGTGAGCAGCCGGTAAGCCTGGCTGCATTGCTCCCACCTGTTGTCTGCTGCCCGGGTCTCCCTCTTTTTACTGTACATCTTTGTTATTATACTTTCTTTTGCAGTGCCAGATATACACATCAATGTCATAAATTCTGTTCTTATACTTCCCGTTTCATTTACAAATAAGTTATGCTTGTCCGATCCAGTCAATGGCTTGCCTCCACTACAATATCCCGTGTCCAGACACAAAAAGCAGAGAGAGTTCCACTGGCCATCAAGCACCTTTACAGGCGGCCTTTTACAGGGTAACCGGTATTAGATGCTGTCACTGGCACATTCATTCATTCCCAACAATAACACTAATAACATTAAATCCTAAAGGATTTGACAGCACTTCATTTACTGTTATAGTTGGTAAGCTTTCCTAACCCATTTTTTAATATATTTTTTAGCTATCTCACGTTGGTAGGAGAGAGCGTATTTGGAAGCAGATAAGTATTTTTTAGCTGAATAAATACACCGCTGCACAGCATCCAAACATGAAAGAGACAGAGTGAAAAAGCAATGCGGGGGGAAGAAAAAAAACCAATTTTAAGAGATCCGACTTTCCTGAAATATTTATGTGTGTAAGGCTGCAGACGGAAATTTACAATCTTTCCAGTGGAAATAAGAAAGAAGGTAACAGAATAATCTATATCTTACTAGCTGATTGCCCGGCGTTGCCCGGGTATGTATTTGGCTAGTGTTGGCTCCGCCCACTTTTTCTAACCCTAACACACAATTACTCAATAACCAAGTTTGTGGGCTTTGCGGTCTTTGGAATCAATAATTTGCATTGAAATTAAAAAAAAATCTGATTGGCTGTTTGTGGCTCCACCCTATTTTCTGAATTTGAACCCCAGTCACCCAATGACCAACTGTAGCAGGTTTAAGGCCTGTGCCATTAACAGTGCAAGAATGGCAGCAATTAAATATTCCCCTTGAGAAGCAATAGGTGAAGTTTGAGTCACTTTTGTAGGCTCCACCCACTTTTCTGATTATTTAACCCAGTCACCCAGTGACCAACTGTGCAAAGTTTGAGAACCCTGCCATTAACAGTGTAAGAATGGCTGCAATATACATTTTCCCAGTGAAATTTGTATTTGTCTCCACCCACTAATGACCTGGAACTGCCCGACCGTGTATGTATTTGACCGGTTTTGGCTCCGCCCACTTTTACTAACCCTAATGCACAAACACTTAATTACCAAGTTTGTGAGCTTTGGGGTCTTTGGCATCAATAATTTGTATATTCCCATAGAAATTAAACAAATCAGATTGGCTGTTAGCGGCTGCGCCACTCTCCAACATTTGAACCCCAGTCACCCAATGACCAACTATAGCAGGTTTGAGGCATCTGCTACAGCCCCGTTTCTATGGGCGTGCGATACGTGCAATCACCCGGGGCGCTTTATTGTGCTGCAGGAGGGGGGGGGCGCCGGAGCGGGGGAACGGCCATAATAGTTATAACTCACCTTCTTCATCCGTTCCCCCACAGTTTCAATATCTTTCCTCTCCCGGCGTCTGTTGCCTGGTAACAGCGCCCCCTGTGATGACGTACCGCATGTCATCACAGGAAGCGCTGTTACTAATTAGATAGATGCCGGGAAAGGAAGGACATTGAAGCAGCGCGGGTTCGGCGGAAGCAGGTGAGTTATTACTATTATGTCCGCTCCCCCCGCTCCTGCGCCCAACTCATGCCGCCCATACCTAACTAACCTAAACTGCGGGATCCTACCTAACACCTATATTGCGGGGCACCTACCTAACTAACCTAAACTGCAGGAACCTACCTAGCTAATCTAAACTGCAGGAACCTACCTATTTAACCTAAACTGCAGGAACCTACCTACCTAACTAACCTATACTGCGGGAACCTACCTAACTAACCTATACTGCGGGAACCTACCTAACTAACCTATACTGCGGGAACCTACCTAACTAACCTATACTGCGGGAACCTACCTAGCCAAGCTATACGCCGGGAACCTACCTAACTATCCTATACTGCCGGAACCTACCTATATAACCCATACTGGGGGAACCTACCTATCGAACCCATATTGGGGGAACCTACCTATCTAACCCATACTGGGGGAACCTACCTATCAAACCTATACTGCGGGAACCTACCTATCTAAACTATACTGGGGGCACCTACCTATCGAACCCATACTGGGGGAACCTACCTATCTAACCCATACTGGGGGAACCTACCTATCGAACCTATACTGCGGGAACCTACCTATCGAACCTATACTGCGGGAACCTACCTATCGAACCTATACTGCGGGCACCTACCTATCTAAACTATACTGGGAGCACCTACCTATCTAACCCACACTGGTGGCAACTTTACAGGCTACCCTATACTGGAGGCACCTACGTAGCTAACCTGTACAACCTGTACTGTGGGCACCTATGCCTGGCTCCATGGGGGGGGGGGGGGGGGGAATTTTCCCTTTGAAAATCAACAGGTGAATTTTGATTGGCTATTATAGGCTCCACCCACTTCCCTGAATATTAATCTCAGTCACCCAGTGACCATCTTGGCAAAGTGAAATTTGTTTTTGGCTCTGCCCACTTTTTGTAAACTGGACACACAGTCACTCAATGACCATGTTTGTGAGCTTTGGGTCCTTGGCATCAATAATTTGTATTTTCCCAGTGAAATGAAACACATCTGATTGGCTGTTTGTGGCTCTATCCCAGGCATGGGCAAACTTGGCCCTCCAGCTGTTAAGGAACTACAAATCCCACAATGCATTTGCCTTTATGAGCCATGACTGTGGCTGTCAGACTCCTGCAATGCATTGTGGGACTTGTAGTTCCTCAACAGCTGGAGGGCCAAGTTTGCCCATGCCTGCTCTGTCCCCTTTTCTGAATTTGAACCCCAGTGACCCAATGACCAACTGTATCAGGTTTGAGGATTGTGCCATTAATAGTGCAAGAATGGCAGCAATTTTAATATTCCCTTTGAAAATCAACAGGTGAATTTTGATTGGCTTTTTGTAGGCTCCACCCACGTTTCTGTATAATAATCTGTGCCATTAACAGTGCAAGAATGGCAGCAATGTAAATATTCCCCTTGAAAATCAAAAGATGAATTTTGATTGGCTGCTGTACACTCCACTCACTTTCCTGAATATTAATCCTAGTCACCCAGTGGCCAACTGTGTCAAGTTTGAGAACCCTGCCAACAACAGAATGGCTGAAATCAATCTAACAAATCTGATTGGCTGTTTGTGGCTCCACCGCCTTTAGTGAATTTGGTCCCCAGTCACCCAATTACTGACTGTATCAGGTTTGAGGCCTCTGCCATTAACAGTGTAAGAATGGTAGCAATGTAAATATTCCCCATGAAAATCAATAGGTGAATTTTGATTGGCTGTTGTAGGCTCCACCCACATTTCTGAATAATAATCCCAGGCATTCAGTGGCCAATTGTGTCAAGTTTGGGAACCCTGCCATGTAAAAAATTAAGTTTCTTGCACCACCCACTTTTTGTAACCTTGACATATAGTCACTAAATTACCAAGTTTATCAGCTTTGGGGTCCTTGGTATCAATACTTTGTATATCTGATTGGCTGTTTGTAGCTCCGCCCCTTTCTGAATTTGAACCCCAGTCTCCCAGTGACCAGCTGTACCAGGTTTGAGGCATCTGCTATTAACAGTATAAGAATGGTTGCAGTTTAAATATTCCCTTTAAAAATCAAAAGTTGAATTTTGATTGGCTGTTGTAGGCTCCACCCACTTTCCAAAATCTTAATCTCATTCACCCAATGACCAACTGTGCAAAGTTTGACAACCCTGCCATTAACAGTGTAAGAATGGCTGCAGTTTATATTTTCCCTGTAAAATTTGTTTTTGGCTCCACCCACTTTGTGTAACCTTGTCACACAGTCACTCAATGACCAATTTTGTGAGCTTTCAGGTTCCTGGCATCAAAAATGTGTGAATGGAAGCAGTTTATCCAGCAAAGAAATCTGATTGGCTGTTTGTGGCCCCGCCCCTTTAGTGAATTTGGACCCCAGTCACCCAATGACTGACTGCAGCAAGTCTGAAGCCTCTGTCATAAACAGTGTAAGAATGGCAGCAGTTTAAATATTCCCCTTTAAATGCAATAGGTGAATTTTGATTGGCTGTTGTAGGCTCCACCCACTTTCCAAAATCTTAATCTCATTCACCCAGTGACCAAGTGTGGCAAGTTTGAGAACCCTGCGATTAACAGTGTAAGAATGGCTGCAGTTTACATTTTCCCATTTAAAATGAATGGCTGAATTTTGATTGGCTGTTTTATGCTCCGCCCGCTTTTCCTGGATTTGTAACCTCAGTCACCAAGTGACCAACTGTGCCAAGTGTGGGGACTCTGGCTTGATTACTGTGAGAATGGCAGCCTTTTACATTTTTTCCATTGACTTGAATGGGTGAAATCTGATTTGCTGTTTGTAGCTCCGCCCACATGTGCAGGGGGGACGCGAGACCCCCAGAACATATCATCCCAGGTAGTAAGGGATCTGCATACCAAGTTTCGTTCAAATCGGTCAAGGGGTTTTCGAGTGATCGCGGCACATACACACACACACACATACACACACACATACACACATACATACATACATCCGATTTTATATATATAGATATCAGCCTGGCACATCCGGTAAAAATGAAGCAGGCACCTGCAGTGTGCTAGCCAGCCTTTACCGGATAATGCAGACCACTTGGGTCAAGATATCTCAAGGGTTTATAAAGTATAACACTCCTTATCTCTCCTTGCTGGTAATGGAAGTTAAGGATACCAAAATGTTACTCTTTGATAATTCTGCACCACGCTGTGTTCTCGCTCGAAGACCGTGACGGTGTGTACAGCAGAAGAATTGCTCGGTAAGTGACTTGATCCACTCTCACCTGATCTGTAATTGAAAAATTTCCAAACGATAATGCTAACAGAGAGTGTGGATTAGAGCGAAGATCTGTGGAGATGACCTGTTGAAAACAGATTGCATAAGGGGATTTTTTTTTTCTTTCTCTTTATTATTCAAAAGAAAGGGGGATGTGCAAAATGTGATCATGGCAAATAGATATCAAATAGACATCTTCTGTAATCAGGCTGTAATGAAGGAAACAGGAAACCAAAGGTGCCGTGGTGCCACAGGCCTTGCGCTTGCTATTTGTAGCCTTAAATGGTACTGCGGGCTGCCTCAGGACCCACTATGTATCAGGCAACTCCAACACTCAAATTTCTACCCATCAACAATATTTGTATCAGCTCCTATATGACAAGACACCCTAAGTTCTATTGCACCTTTGGTATTTTCTGTTTTTTAAGATGGATTTAAGGGGGCAGTTAAAGGACCACTATTGCGAAAATCGTAAAATGTAAAATACATGTAAACACAAACAAATAAGAAGTACCTTTCTTCCAGAGTAAAATGAGCCATCCATTACTTTTCTTCTATGTTGCTGTCATGTACAGTAAGTAGGAGAAATCTGACAGAACCAACAAGTTTTGGACTAGTCCATCTCTTCATGGGGGATTCTCAGCATGGCCTTTATTCTTTATAAAGACACTCCCTTAAAAAGATTTAGGGTCTATTTCCACTACGCGCAGAATGGATGCAGAATGGATGCAGAAAAACTGACTCCAATGAATGCCTATGGGCCTGTTTCCACTAAACATAATTTTCGGATGCAGATTCTCCTATAGGTATTCACTAGAGTAAGTTGTTCTGCATCCATTCTGCATCCAATCTGCGTGTAGTGGAAATAGGCCCTAATACAAAGATGCTGGCCAGCCTCCCTTCTCACCAGTTTGGCAGTTTGACGGAGCAACTGCCATTCCCTAAGTGCTTTTGAAAATAAAGAAAACCCTGAGAGCCCCCCATGAGTAGATGGGCTAGTCCAAACCTGTTGGTTCTGTCAGATTTCTACTACTTACTGTAAGCGACAACAACATAAGAGAAAAGTAATGTATGGCTCATTTTACTCTGGAAGAAACGTACTTCTTATTTGTATATGTTTGCATGTATTTGAAATTTTAAGATCTTCACAACAGTAGTCCTTTAAGGTTAGGCATCAGGAATGGGGGTTTGAGCAGGGGGGGACAGTTAAAGTTAGGCGTCAAGAAGGGGGTTTGCACCTGGGGGGGTTAAGGTTAGGTGTGAGGAAAAAGGGTGTTTGCAGCAAGGGTATGGTTAAGGTTAAGTAAGAAAGTAAGGAAGGGGGGGGGGGGGTTAAGGTTAGGCATCAGGGGGTGGTTAGGGTTAGGCATTGGGGTGGGTTCTCTATGAGAGTAGGGTTAGGTTTTGCTGAAGTTAAATATCACTAACATTTACCAATATTTTACTATTTTACTATGGAAGATGACCACTGTAAAATTGTAGAATATCGGCCAAATGGATATTTTTATAATTTTTCTACTTGTAAAAAGCACTACTCTATGAAAATATTTTTGAATTAGATGAAAGGCCATAAATGGTTCTAAAGGACAAAAACATTCTTGTTTTTAAGCATTACATTTTTATTAGATATTTTGAACAGGTAGATTACAAGCATGTCAGACAGTTGTCCAAAGACAAAAGAATACCAGAGATTGTTACAGTAGAACAACAATAATGTAGAGTAAATGCTCATAACCAACACCATAACTACAGAATTGTCAAACAGGTTAGTGTACAATCGGGTATCTCAAGAGAGATGGGAAAAAAAAGAGCAAAGCAATATAAGCAAAAATTAAACGCTGGAGGAAGAAGGCATCAATGATCTGATTGAATGGTGACTTTAACCAATGTGGAATGGTCTCATTAAACAAAATGACTGAAAGTGGTGTGTTTAGGCCATGAGAAATGCCAGTGCTTAGTTTAAATTTGGGTTGGTCTCTAAAAAAGACATATTACTAAGGGATATTCATGGAGAAGAATCAATATGAAGACTAAGAAAAAGAGAGGTGGGGGTTGAGCACTGATATAATCTGTGGAGGAGAGTTGTATAAAAGTTTAAGGAGGAACCCCGGTCCAGCCAACGCTCAAGAGATAAGGAGAATCCCTCACATGATTATGAAATCTAATAGACCTTTCCATTTCCAGGTTAAAGTCCACTTGGCCTTTTAATTGTGATAATGTGGGGAATTTTGCTGTTCTCCAATTAGCAGTTATAAGGTTTCTGGCAACACAAAACACTTGAAAAACTTGTAGCGGGCGGTATTTAATAGGTATAGATATTATACTGTACCTATATGAAAAAGTTAAAGTTGGAGTGTAATCACAAGTTGTGTTTGCATAATTCTACAAAGTTTCTGGGCAATTGCTTTCCAAAAGGGCTGAATTATGGGGCATTCCCACAGGAGATGGAATAATGTGCCAACCGCCCGTACAATAACGCCAACATAGCGGAGAATTATTGGGTGAGAACTTGGTAATTCTCCTAGGCGTGAAGTACCATTTCAACAGAATTTCATGAAAAGTTTCTCTATGTCTTATACATGTAATGTAGAGAAAAGCAATTAATAGCTTTAGTGGAGGTGACTTTGGCTGTTCGATATCAAAATCCAATTCATTAAAGTACCGCATTCGGTATTTTACACTTGCGTGTGCTAATTCATCAATATTTTCACATGTGCAGGAGATGTTTGATAAGTTACCAAACTACTATGGTTTAAATTCATCAAAGGCTGTTCATAACAGCAGAGCAGAGTGGAGCAGCTCAGAGTGTCTCAGTGTTGTTACAATGCAGTTACAATAGAGGCATCCTGACATCCATTTAGATGTGCACATTTGTTATATTTACTGTTTGTTATCATGCCTCTGTTGTTCTGAATCTGTCCATTAGTCTGTCTTAATATTTTATTTAATTGCCACAACTTAGATGAACTTCCTGGAGACATCACAAATGCCATGCTTGGTGATTTCACCACTAGCATCCTTGCATTTTCAAACAGGGACTCAAAGGGTTACACCACCGAAGGGTGCCAGGAATACATGTTTTGTTCTGTGTTCTCTGCTCACTGCCTGGGGGGAGTCTAAAAGCTTGTTCCACTGGAGAAGGGTGTGCAACCTACCAGGAGACAGGGGCTGTTTCTATTAGCTGCCTGCTCCTGTTAATCATGGGGACATCCACACTGAAGGCATTCAAAGCTAGTTACCGACAGAGGAGAGCTGGAGGTAATCACCGAATGTGTTACCGAATGCTGTAACCTTGATGAATTTACATTTACTGACATTTGCTGACATGTGTTGAGTACAAATCAGTAATTATCTCACTGCTCGGTAATTTCAGCTTTTCATGCGGTAACAGCTTTGATGAACTTACATTTTCTTAAAGGAGAACTGTAGTGAGAGGTATATGGAGGCTGCCATATTTATTTCCTTTTAAGCAATACCAGTTGCCTGGCTATTCAGCTAATCATCTGCCTCTAATACTTTCAGCCATAGGCCCTGAACAAGCATGCAGCAGATCAGGTGTTTCTGACAAATTTAGACAGATATGACAAGATTAGCTGCATGCTTGTTTCTGGTGTGATTCAGACACTTCTTTAGGCAAATAGACCATCAGGGCTGCCAGGCAACTGGTATTGCTTAAAAGGAAATAAATATGGCAGCCTCCATATCCCTCTCACTACAGTTCTCCTTTAAGTGCTCTGTAAAGTCAGCTGTTTTCAGCATTACAGATTGCGGTAATGCTTGATGAATTGAAGCCTATGTCCGAGTAATCAATTGCACAGTGAAAGTCATCTGCCCAAGATTATATATATATATATATATATATATATATATATATATATATATATATATATATATATATATATATATATATATATATAAATATATATATATATATATAAATATATATATATATATATATATATATATATATATATATATATATATATATATATATATATATATATATATCCTATATAATAAAACTCTAATGTCCCTGTGTCAGTGCTTATTTGCACTGCGCATGTGCAGGGACAGACGCAGAGACACTGCGGAGAGAAGGAGGACGGGGCCAGAAGGGGCAGATGTGCGTGCGCTGGCTGGCTAGCGTGGCGGGTGTGTGCATCTGGCGTGTGCGCGATGGGCGCACAGCGGGCACACGCATGCGCGCAACAGTACCAGTGACAGACCTAGGCTAAGGGGCTAAGTCACTAGTATATATATATATATATATATATATATATATATATATATATATATATATATTAGTGACTTATCCCCTTAGCCTAGGTCTGTCATTGGTACTGTGTGTATATAAAGCAATAGGTGCTTTGGCTGCACTGTGATTTTTTTTTATTACACCACCACCTCATATGTCTGAGTTAGGCACCAGTATGGACGTAAGGTGTGAGGATGATGAAGTACCTGTTGTTGGTGCAGTTTTGGAGGTGTCTGATACAAGTAAAGCTGTGGAAGATGATTATGATGTTGATGATGATACTGCCATGGATGTCACTTGGGATCCTAATAGGCAAGATGAACAGGGGGACAGTTCAGAGGGGGAGTCAGAGAGGAGTAGCAGGAGATGAGTTGCTGAAAGAAGGAGCTCGTCATCATCAGAAACAGCTGGTGGCAGTGTCCGGCGGCATGTATCACGACCTATGGACAGCCAGCCAGCATGCTCTTCAAGTCAGCTGCTGACACCACCACCAAAGTGCCATCATTCCAGGTGTCAGCGGTGTGGAGTTTTTTAGTGTGTCTGCCTCAGATGAGAGCAATGCAATCAAAGAATGAGTTGTGAAAAGACCAACACCAAGACAACTATGCTTTACAGTGTGTTTAAGGGTGATGTCACAGCACAGTGGAATAAAGGTGTCACTTCCAGTAATCTTCCTCCTCCTGCCATGTCCACTCAGGCAAGGACAGGATGCTCTAGCAATCTCATGGTGATGTCGGACATGCGGACATTCTTTAGTCCAACACCTCGCCTTAGCCATTCCGGATCCACCCTCCACCAATGCCTCGAACGGCAGGTAGCACTAGCCAACCACCTGGCCTTAAAGAGAACCTGTACTGAGTAAAAATATTTAAAATAAACACATGAGGTAACTTCAAATGAACATTACATAGTTACCTTGCCATCAGTTCCTCTCAGAAGCTCACCATTTTCTTCTGACAATAATCCCTTCCAGTTCTGACAATATTTTGTCAGATCTGAAATATATCAATTGCTGTCAGTAAAATATCAGTTACTGTCAGTTATAGCTGAGAGGAAAACTGATGTACCAGGTAATGTCCATGTTTCCCTATGGCTCAAGTGGGCGATGTTACAGTTTAACTGTGTGCTGACCAGACAGCTGTTATGGGTAATGGCCATTTTCAAAATGGAGGACGGAAAATTACATTGATCACAGTGAACAAACAGGACCCAGGACAGGAGAAAGACACTGAGGAGTAGACTACATGGAAGGTAAGTATGACTTGTGTAAGCTTATTTTGACTTTTAATTTTCAGTTCAGGTTTTCTTTAGGTGTGAATGTAGACACTCTGAGCAGTGATGAACTCCTGGACTACTGAGTGCGCAGGCTTGACCTGTGGCCAGAGCTGTCACAATTCGCCATCCAACTTCTGTCTTGCCCTGCCTCAAGCGTCCTGTCAGAAAGGACCTTCAGCGCAGCTGGAGGCATTGTCAGTAAGAAGAGAAGTCGCCTAGGACACAAAAGTGTTCAGTCCCTCACCTTTATTAAAATGAATAAGGCATGGATCCCGGAGGGCTACTGCCTGCCAGAAGACTAAGTCAGTCCACACACACAGCATCTCTGCCTGCACGCCGTGTGACTGCCTTCTCCACCACCACCCACAGGGTCCAGGACTCCAGGTGGATTCCTGAATTTTTAAGGCCGCTGCTAGCAGTGACCGCTATAATAATTTTTCTGGTGCGTGTACATGCCTGCCTAATTTTTCTGGCTGCACTGTGGCTGCAACAACAAAACAAAAGGCATGTACATGTGTCAATTCCCCTTCGTGATTTTTACCTTGCCGCGGTGAAGGGTCTTGTGTATCACAATGAAGCAATGACCAGCTAAATGAGTGTGTTGGGGTTAGGGGGCACACCTGACCCAAGAAGATAATAAGGTCGTTGCTTCATTGTGGACACATCAAATTCAATCAGCTGGACGCTCAGTCACTGTTGTTCTGTCATTCAGCTACCTCAGTCCGACCATAAGGGCTTGAAAACCACTATCGCCTGCACTCTGGCCATGGTGAGCACCAGTCCAGCACGGTCATCACTACACAAACAGCTGTTGAACTGTGAGTTTAGTCTGACAGTGTGCAGTACACTAATTATACTACCTGATTGATATATACACATGCAAGATGTTTTAAAGCACTTTAGGCCACCAATTTCGCAATAAATTGTTATTTCTGCCCTTAAACCCTGCTATGCGTCAAATCCGGATTTTTCCCCCGGACTTTTGGCATGTATTCCACTCCACCATGCCCCCTACAGGTGTTAGACCCCTTGAAACATCTTTTCCATTACTTTAGTGCCCACAATTAAAGTTTTTAAGTATTAAAAGTTCGCCTGTCCATTGAAGTCTATGGCAGTTCCAAAGTTTGCATGTTCGGGAACTTTTTTCGCGTGTTCGGGTTCGAGACAATCGTAGGATCGAGACAACTCTACTCCCCCGGCAACTAATAACCTCCCCCGGGCAACCAAGTAATAACCCTCCCCCTTGGAAACTAATAACCCTCCCCTGGGCAACTAACCTCCCCCCCGGGCAAAACCTATAACCCCCATCAACTAATAACCTTCTTCCCTGGGCAACCAATAACACTTCCCCCCTGCCAATTAATAAGCCGCCCCATCACCAGCAACTAATACCAAAAATGGGCACCTGTTGTGTGAACTGCGGTTACCAATAGCAGAGGCTTTTCACCCGCTATTGGAAGCCGCAGTTCCTCTTTAGCAGGCACTTATTTTTGGCTGCGCTACTATTAACTGTTCCGCCGCATACAGGGGCATGTTCATGAACTTCCCCTCAGCAATTTAACAGTACTTACGCAACTGATGTAGTGGATGTTTCACACATAGTACAACCCTTATTATGTACGCAACACACACATTGCTTCTAGAACACATGACACATGTTACAAAAATGCTCCACAGTGTGAATGATGCCTCCGTGTATTTTGGATTACTCTTGTGGATTTTACTATCTGCACTTTATTACTAACTCTAGTGTCTTTTTGTAGAAAAAAAAAATGTTGTAGATAGAATCAGCTTCCTAGCAAGTGTCATGAATTTGTCTTTTAAAAGGCAGAAATGTCAGCTTCCATCTGAAGTTTCTTATTTCTTAGTTTGTGACATATTTCATTTAAAATTAACAGTTTTAAAAGCCCCAAATGTGACAACCATGATTGAGGTTCTATAGACAGCACAAATAAGGAAATTGCCAGATAAGATTTCCTTTCTTTTTATACGTCAACTTGAATCAAACTGCTTTCACATGGTGGAGAAGAATGAAGGAATGGAAAATCAAGTTTGAAGATTTAAGGACAAATTCTTTACCCAAATGTTAAAGTTTAGGGAAGACAGAAAAAAAAACACACCAGTGATTTAGTGGATAAGAATGAAAACACAAAAAATATAAGGCTATCACAAGTCGAATCGCTCTGCTTGCTGTGTACACTATTAGTTTTATTGACGTTTTTCTAATGTTAAAAGAACAAGCCTACATCCGACGGTGTGTTTCCAGATTGTGCTAATCCTTCGAGGATACAATATAACCATAAATTGGAAATTGGAGGTGAAGTAAGGACATCTGTTCTACCTATTGTTACTCCTCTATTATAGAGTTTAGAATTTCCTGCTATTCACTATATAAATGGTATCATAATTATTATCGTGTTCATTCTTTGGACAGTAAACCATTTACAACCCCCACCCTCTCTCTCCTCGGGCTGATAATCACATTGCAAGACTCGCAGAAACTCACACACACACCTTCTGAAGGATTACAGATAAGAGTCCATGTGCTCTGATGTCCTGAGAAGAACTCATTTCCACCCTTACCTCCCAAAAGATGATGCAAATGGTCTACTTCGAGTAAAAAACATACAAACTTTAATGGAGTACACTCCACTTTGCAATGCGTTTCGCAGGCAGAACCCACTTCTTCGGGCAATAGGGGAATTACTGAGTTGAGCTCTCTCTCTCTTGGCACTAGACACCTCCGGAGAAGCTGTATCTGAAAAATGCATTGCAAAAAGGAGGGCACTCCAATAAAGTTTTTTTTCTTTTTCTCAAACTAGACCATTTGTGTCAACTATTTGGAGGTAAGTCCACTACTACCTCCCATTTTAACCAGTTTTTAGTGTATTTTATTCTTTTTGGCGCCTCTGTTTTTATTCTATTTTTGCATTTTCTTTTGTCCACCCTTGTTGGAAGAGTGTTTACCCTAGTTTCCAACAACTACAGAGAGCAACTACTTAAACTACAGAACTACGCCTGTAGTATTTTGAACTACTTAAAGGGCATCCGTGGCAAAAATAAACCGATGAGAAAAACAATTGTATCTGTAACACCATATAATGTGCTGTTATTATTATGTTATATACTGCTGCCTTTAGAGGGCATAGTTCCTTTAAGACTGCAGAGAATTCTGGAAGGGAGGCTGGAGTGAGCAGAGGCTGCTGGGAGCTGAGGTGTGGCTGGTGTGCCTAGAGCCTGGGAGTGAGGTCTGGAGTGACTGGGACTGGATCTTCAGGCCTAAATCCATCAGACTGGCTTCCATTTGTTTTTCTGAGTGTGAAGAAGGGATCCTGTGACACAGATTGCTGCACCCTGAGCTGAATCTTGGAGAAAGGATTCAGCTGCCAGACCAGAACTGTGTGAACCTGTGAGGTTGGTGAAGTCTGGATTGTACAAGCCGTGTGGACTTCAGAAGGAACCATTTTAGCTGGATTACAAAGTTTGTGAATCTCAGTTTCCTCAAAACTGCTGCTTGTGAGTTCTGCACCTGCTGAGTGACCATTATCAGGGACTGGCCCTGCACCTCATGGTAGGGACTATCTTTGCAGTGATAGACGGGCATTAACCTGGCAGAGAGGTTTGGGTGTCATACCACTCCTCTTACAACAAACTGTGGACAGTGTATGTAAGGACTGTTTGCCATAGCCTGCCATTCTGAACTGTAGCCTGGTTAACCTGTCCCCTCTCACATCACTGGCATCTATGCTGTTATTGCTGATTTCATCAGGAGTCTACTTGCTGCTGCAGCTTCTTCACAAGGCGCCCAACTGTGCACATAACATTCCTTAAAGGGGTACCCCGAGTGCAGAACTGCATTATAGCCCACTGGCCAGTCTGGAGTTAAATAAGGTTGTGCTACTGATTGCATTTTCTGAAGTTTGTTTGTTTGCTATGGTTGTGCATCTTTCGCCAGTGTAGTGTGCACTTCTTTAAAGTGACACTGGAGGGGCGAAAGAGGTTACTACCGTGTGTTGATTGCAGTTTATTAAGCTTGTCCCTTTGCCGCGGTGCGTTCTGCGCCAGTCTAGTGTACACTTGTATAGAGTGACACTGGAGGGGCGCAGGAGGTGGCTACTATGGACATACACTTTTGATGCACTTTGAATGGGTAAGGTATATTACTTTTATTATGATCTTGCTGAGTTAACAAGTGTTTGATTAATGCTATATTTTCTATTGCTTAAGTCACCCCATTAGATCACGTTGGTCTGTGGGGAATAAATATATTGCATTGATACTGGTGTCTGCATGATTCTGGGAGGCAGGGTGCCACTGGAGGCGGTATCCACTAAGAGGCCCTGTTACATTCATTAGCGATCCAGTCTGTCTCGCTACATATCTATCCTCCTTCTCCTAAAAATAACTTTTTTTTAGATATCCCACAGTTTAATTTTATATTTATTTTTATATTTAATTTTATATTTAAATCTAATCTTTTTTAAGTTTTTACTGTTTAATTTTCTGTGTGTGCTCAATGACACCTTCAATGAAGTATGCTAGAGCTCAGATTTATGAATTATTTACCCTTTTTATCTCTTTTCTGCTCTCAGAAGCCATTTACTAAAAGGAAAGTATTTTATGGCTGTAATTACTTATCAGTGAGGGTTATGCTATAGTCTGTCCCAGTCTGACCCGTTCCCGACCCAGGCAGAAGTTGTCACTTGCATACCTGATGTTTAACTTTTTCAGGAAGAGAAAGAAAAAAAGGAACACAGCATAGTTATGTGTGTGCTAGGCACTGTACATACACATGTCTATCTCATCATGTCACATGTCACCTCGGTTGTCCTTTAACCCGAGTGGGGTCAGGTTTGTTCTCCTCATCTGCCTTTACAGTAGTTGCTTTTGTTTTAACTCACGTCTGTACGTATCATTTTGTCATTGTATATTTACAACCTCACTCTTCCTATACATACTAAACCATAGTGGGCTCTCAGGTTTTTCCTTTTGTGTCTTCCTTCATAATGACACCTCTAAACTGGTTTCAAGCAGCCAACACTGATATGCTGTAACCTACACTGTGAGGACTTGCAGACACTTGCAGTCACTCCCTCAGCCTTACGGATAACAAGGCTTAACTCTTATGGATACAATCCACTCCAAACCTGATGTCCATTAGAGATGGCCCGAACGGTTCGCCGGCGAGCGGTTCCCGGCAAACTTCCGGGGTTCGCAATTACGGAGAACCACGCACTTTACTGGAAGTTCGATTCACCCCATAGTGCATCATGAGGGTCAACTTTGACCCTCTACATCACAGTCAGCAGGCACATTGTAGCCAATCAGGCTACACTCCCCTCCTGGAGACCCTCCCCTCCTTATAATAGGCAGGCAGCGTCAGGCTTTTCACTCACTCGTGTGTCTACAGTAATTAGAGAAGGGAAAGCTGATGCAGACTTTCATAGGGAAAGATTAGTTAGGCTCTTATAGGCTTGTTAGCTTGCTCCTTGCTGATTATTATTGCTAAAAAAGCACCCCTCAACAGCTCTTTTGAAAGCTAATCTTGTTCTCTTTATCTATTTTTTTGTGTGTGTCCCACTGACACTTGTGTTGCATAGACAGCCTTGGTAATTCCTACTGTGTGTGCCACTGCCAGGCCCAGCACATTCAGTGACTACCTGTGTGTGTGACAGGTGCACATTGTAATACCCATCACTGCATATACTGTCTGTTGTTCACTGTGCACCCACCTACCTACGTGAGCGCATGCAGTGTCACTGTGCCTGTCCGGTACCTGACTGTGTGTGACAGGTGCACATTGTAATACCCACTGCATATACCTACCTGTTGTTCACTGTGCACCCACCCACCTACGTGAGCGAACGCAGTGTCACTGTGCCTATCCAGTACCTGTCTGTGTGAAAGGTGCACATTGTAATATTCACTGCATATACCTACCTGTTGTTCACTGTGCACCCACCCACCTACGTGAGCGAACACAGTGTCACTGTGCCTATCCGGTACCTGTCTGTGTGTGACAGGTGCACATTGTAATACCCACTATTGCATATACCTACCTGTTGTTCACCTCAGTGCACCCACCTACCTATGTGAGCGCTCACAGTGTGATATACCACTCTGCATACCTGTTAACTGCACCTGTGTGACTGCACATTCTATTACTCAAGTCAGTGCATACTTTTCACTTCAACCCCCCCCTCCAATATGGACAAAACGGACAAAATAGGTAGAGGCAGAGATAGAGGCAGACCCAGAGGAAGGCCACTCGGCAGTTGTGGTGATGTGATTTCATGCAGCCCTGGACCAAAGTACAGTGCTCAGAAGAAGGCACGTCCCATCAACTCCCAAGATTGTCAGGACAAGTACCACATCCACTACATTTGACAGTTCGCAGGAGTTATTTGGTGGGGAAATCACTGATGCACAGCCATTATTGCTACAACTAGATGAAGGCGCTAAGCAAGTTACACCACCTCATATGTCTGAGTTAGGCGACACTATGGACGTAATGTGTGCGGAGGGGAATGATGAAGTACCTGCTGTTGGTGCAGTTTTGGAGGTGTCAGAGGCAAACGAAGCTGGGCAGGATGATTATGATGATGACGATGATAGGGATCCCACGTATGTTCCCAATAGAGGAAATGAACAGTGGGACAGTTCAGAGGGGGAGTCAGAGAGGCGTAGGAGGAGACGAGTTCCTGAAAGAAGCAGGTGGAGCTCATCGTCAGAAATAGCTGGTGGCAGAATACAAAACCTCATCTACGCAATCCCACTTCTCTCATATCCAGCAACTTAAACAAGAGACTAGATCCCTTCAAACAACTCAGTTGGAGAAAACCTTGAGGTGGTCCAGACAACTGTTCTTTGAGAGAGGCAATATTGGCGCATAAACTGAATCCTAAAATCTCCCAACAGGCGGTCTACTCTATGAAAGATTCTGAAGGTACTACCCACTATGACCCTCAAAAAATCTCTCAGATATTTTCTGACTACTATAAGCAACTGTATAACCTACCTGACCACTCCTCAGACCCATCCTTTATTTCTAAAATAGACTCTTTCCTTGCTCCCCTCAACCTACCCAAACTCTCAGAAGAACAGCGCTCCCAACTTAATGCTCCTTTCACCTACAAAGAAATAGATGAAGTACTGAAATCTTTACCATCACTAAAGAACCCAGGCTTGGATGCTTTACCCTACTCATATTATAAGAAATTTAAGGAAATACTTATTCCTCACTTAATTACCCTGGCAAATATAATTATGCAAGGTGAAAAACCCCCATCTACTATCCTCTCATCTCTCATAACCATGATTCCAAAAGAGGGGAAAGATCCCCAACTCCCTCAAAGTTATCGCCCAATCTTCTTATTAAACTCAGAATTAAAGATTATTACTAAAACAATGGCCAATCGTCTTAATCCTATATTAACCAATCTCATCAATAATGACCAGGTAGGCTTCATTTTGGGCCGCCAAGCCGGCGACAATACAAGAAAAGCCATAAATCTTGTATCATTGATAAATAAATCTGGAAAGCCTTCTCTGCTCCTAAGTTTGGATGCAGAGAAGGCTTTCGACAGGTTGTCCTGGCCTTTCCTCTTCAAATTATTAGACTATCAAGAATACAACGGTCCTTTCATCTCTTTACTGCAATTTCTATATTCATACCCTGCTTCTACTGTCAAGCTTCCCTTTACTTCTCCGCTCCCATTTACCATAAAAAATGGTACTAGGCAAGGATGCCCCCTTTCCCCTCTTCTCTTTGCTATCAGCATCAAGTCTCTAGCCTCAGCAATCAGGTTGAACCCAGACATACAGGGACTTAAACAAAACAAGTTTGAACATAAGATATCTCTATTTGCAGATGACATCCTCTTATCCATTACACAACCTACAACTTCACTCCCGACCTTACACTCTACTACTTCCCAATTTGAATTCTTATCAAATTTTAAATTGAACCGTGACAAGACAGAAGCCCTTCCAATCAAGATCCCCCCAAACATATTGTCTGCTTTAAAAACCTCTTACCCTTACAAATACAAAACCCAAGCCCTTAAATACCTAGGTATATACATCACTCCTTCGTACTCTACACTCTACAAACAAAATTCTCCCTCCCTTTTCCAAAAAATACTTCAGGATCTTCATAAGTGGACCGCCTATAAGATCTCATGGCTAGGACGGTTATATTCATTAAAAATGAATATTCTCCAGCGTCTCCTATACCTGTTTGAGACCTTGCCTGTCCAGGTACCCTCAACACAATTAAAAAGGCTACAGTCGGAATTTCTAAAATTTCAGTGAAATCACCAACGTCCAAGGGTTCTTAAATCGGTCTTACTTTCACCAAGGGAAATGGGTGGGCTCAGCTTACCACATTTAAGATACTATTATCTAGCTACTCACCTTAGACAAATAAAGGAATGGACTGACTTTACAGTGCACACCAAATGGGGCCTTATAGAAGCTACCAGCATACTCCCTTTTTCCTTAGCTTTGCTTACCTGGTCAGAAACCCCTCCCAAACTATCCTATTCTGAATTACTCCCTACTATTAATTTTACACTGAACATCTGGAAGTCTATCGCTCACTTGGCACACTTAAAATCCAATCCCTCACCTCCCATTTCTAGGAAACCCCTTCTTCCCCCCAGGCATCTCAAAGTCCTTTATGACAAAATGGTTCAGTATGGGTTACTTTAATAAGCTTAGTTGGACAGACCTGAACACTAGCAAAATAATATCCAAAACCAAACTAGAAGAGAAGATACACTTCAATTCCCAGACCCTATTGGAATTTAACCAGATCACCCATTTTCTCCAGCATTGTACCCAAGCCCGTAAACCTACATATAAAACCTCACAAACCTTATTTGAGACCATCTGCCTACACAGAGGACACCAAAAAAACCTAATATCACAAATCTATAACATACTGCACAACAAGTCGGGTACAATAACCCCATCTCATCCTTATATGCAAAAATGGAAAAAAGCCCTAAAGATAACTATTCCTATAGAAGACTGGGAGGACATCTGGGAAAATGCAAAACACTCCTCAATGTGAGTACAAGTCAAGGAAAATATTTATAAAATACTCTACAGGTGGTACTTAACCCCCGAAATACTTGCAAAAGTATATCCGGGAACATCTGATCTGTGCTGGAGAGGGTGTGGTGAGAAAGGTACCTTAGAGCATATTTTTTTGGCACTGCTCACTGATCTTACCTCTCTGGCAACAAGTTCAAACCCTCATCCTTTCCATCACAGACACCTTAGTCCCCATAGACCCTCTACTGATGTTATTGGGTAAGCCCCCTCCAAATACTAAGAAACATACCTCAAGGCTCATAACCCACATCCTAACAGCCACAAGGCTCTCAATAGCCACAGCCTGGAAAAATATAGCACCACCAACCATCCTCGAAGTTAAAAATGAAATAGCTTGGACTAAAACTATGGAACGAATGACAGCCAGACTTAGATATACTGAAATAAACTTCCATAGGGTCTGGGTTCCATGGGTACAGGGCCGGGCCGAGGCAGAGGCTGAAGAGGCTCCAGCCTCAGGGCGCAGTGTAGGAGGGGGCGCACAATTCATTCAGCTGTCATTCCCAATTGTGTTTGAAGCAGAAATAAATAAGAAAAGGGCATACATGACAGTGACTGCAAGCCAGATAACTAGAGATTAAGGTGTTGGGGGGGTTGGGGCGGCTGGGGCGCCTCTAGACTATAAGCAGTCAGTGTGTGACGGCCAGGGTGGAAGGGATGGGGGGGGGCGCACTTTGCTGTCTCAGCCTTGGGTGCTGAAGGACCTTGTCCCACCTCTGCATGGGTATACACTACCACAGATCACAACCCTCCATGATAGGCAAATAGCTCTTTAAATAAAAGGATACTTCTTAAAGATTGGTCGGGAGATTCAGCAGGCCCTTTACATCTCATTAAACCCTACAAAGATTCCAGATCCAGCCTGGCTCTCAACCACTGTGACCCATTGATTTAACATGCTTTCAAACGTTGTTGTTCTCTCTATTCCCTTTGTTGTTCTCTCTATTACCTTCTCCCATGTTATTTTACTAATATTACATATCAGAAGGCCTTTTGTACTCAAGATAACCTAAACAGCAGGACCATTTGTAGTTTTTCTTGATTTTTACTTTCATAATATCTCAACCTGACGAAACTATATTGAAACCCTACATACTTCCTGCACCTGATGACAAGAGACTTAATTCACCATCTAAAGTTTTATGATTCAACCTTCCGAGTCTATGGATAAATATTGTTACTTATATATTCCTTCTTTACCCTAGGCCTGGTTCTAGACTTAAATATTGTATATGTGATGATGCTTGATTATATTGTATACTTATGTCATACTAACTTTGGATATCTTTTGCACAATTGTACACATGAAGGCCTGTATGATTTCTTGTTCTTTTGCTCACTTAAAAAAAAAAAAATCAGTGTTACAAAAAAGAAATAGCTGGTGGCAGTGTCCGGTGCCATGTATTGCCACCTATGGACAGCCAGCCAACATGCCCTTCAACGTCAGCTGCTGATGCCACCATAGTGCCACCACCCCAGGGGGGCTCAGTGGTTTGGAAAATTTTAGTGTGTCTGCCTCAGATCGGAGCAATGCCATCTGTTCTCTCTACCTCCAAAAATTGAGCCGTAGAAAGGCCAACACCCACGTAGGAACAAGTGCCTTATGAAGGCAATGGGAAGAGCACCTGAGCAGAAGCCACCCTCCTTCTACTCTTCCTCCTTTAGGTGCATCATCTTCAGCCGCTTTCTCCCTTGTACCTTCACAGCCACCCTCTTCCACTCTGCCACTGACCTTGAGCGGTTCCTGCTCCTCTGCCCACAGCAGCCAGGAGTCTGAGAAGAAAATCTTTGAGCGGAAGAAGCCAATTTCTGCCAGTCACCCCCTTCCCCGCGTCTGACAGCTGGCTTGACGGAACTGTTAGCTCGCCAGCTGTTACCATACCAGCTGGTGGACTCTGAGGCCTTCTGTAAATTTGTGGCCATTGGGACACTGCAGTGGAAGATGCCAGGCCACAATTATTAAAAAGGCGATACCCAAACTGTACCGTGAAGTTGAGAGGCAAATGGTGTCATCTCTGTCACAGTGTTGGGTCAAGGGTCCATCTGACCACGGATACCTGGTCTGCCAAGCACGGTCAGGGCAGGTACATTACTTACACAGCCCATTGGGTCAACCTGGTGACCGATGGCAAGCAGGGAGTACGTGGCTGTGCAGTGGACCAACTTGTGACACCTCCACGGCTTGCAGGCAGGCCTCCTGCCACTCCCTCTCCTCCTGCTACATCCTCTTTGTTGTCGTCATCCTCCTCCTACTTGGCTGAGTGGCAGTTCAACTCTACTGGTGCTGCAATCTCCTCTCCAGCTACACAGCCCCAGCTCCCCAGGGCCTATGCTGCATGCCAGGTATGACAGTGCCACGCCATCTTAGACATGTCTTGCCTCAAAGTGGAGATTCACACTGGACCAGCTCTCCTGGCTGCTCTTAACAAACAGGTGGATCAGTGGCTGACCCCGCACCAGCTGGAGATCGGCGGTTGTGTGACAACGGCAGCAATCTCATTTCTGTGTTGAATTTTGGAAAGCTGACACATGTACCCTGCATGGCACATGTGCTGAATCTAGTCATTCAAAGATTTGTGTCAAAGTACCCAGGCTTAGAGGGTGTCCTGAAGCAGGCCAGGAAGTTGTGTGGGCATTTCAGGCGGTCTTACATGCTTTGCGGACATTCAGCGGCGAAACAACTTGCCGATGAGACGCTTGATATGTGATATCCCGACTCACTGGAATTTGACCCTGGTTTTGTTCTCTCACCTGCTAGAACAGGAGAAAGCCGTTACCCAGTACCGGTACAATTACAGTAAAAGGACACAATCTGGGGAGATGGGGATTTTCTGGCCCAACAACTGGACACTGATGCGAAATGCATTCAGGCTCATGTGGCCATTTGAAGAGGTGACCAGCCTGGTGAGTCGCAGTAAAGGCACCATCAGCGACTTGATCCCATACGCTTACTTCCTGGAGCGTGGCGTGCGTAGAGTGGAGGATCAAGCTGTGGAGGAGCGTGAACAGGAACAGTTATGGGAGGAACAGTTGTGGAAGCAATTTTTAATCAGAACCAGATGTTTCCTCAACACCTGCGGCAGCACAGAGGGGGAGGAGGAGGAAGAGTCGTGTGGGGAAGAGGAGTCAGACTCGGATGATGAGGAAGGTGTTTCTTTGGAGGAGGAGGAGGCGGCGGCAGAAGAACAACCGCAGGAGGCGTTGCAGGGGGCTTGTGCTGCTTGACGTTCCCGTGGTATTGTTCGTGGCTGGGGGGAGGAGGAGGACTTACCTGATGTCACTGAGGAAGAGCAAGAGGAGATGAAAAAAACATACTACCTCACGCAGGGGGGGGGGGGGGGGGCTAGTTGGATTAGGTAGCATTTTTCACCACCACTCCCAGGTGCTCCTGCATCCAAAAAATTCTTCTGTTTCTGTAAAAAAAAAATGGTCAGGACCCTGGAGTCACAACGCTGCAGCACTGGCTCTGTGCTTCTCATCACACAGCAGAGAGGTGGTGAAGGGGTGGGAGAGGTAGTGCAGGGGCATTGAGATGCAGGAAAAGGGGTGTACTTATCGTTCCACCGTTGGCGAGATGGGCGGGTCATCGATCCCCCTGCCACCGCTTAAAACCCGGCGGTGTTAAATACTTTTCCCCCTCCAAATCGTAGCAACTTGGAGGGAAATGTCCTTCAGGGTCCAGAAATTGCCCACGCACTATAGCATTAATGCTATAGTGGCACCTAGTTTTGGCACTTGGCTCTGAGCGCCCTGCACCAAGACCACCTGTTTCACCAGAGGGGGCATTTGCAGGACGGAGGGGACACAGAGGCATGTCACTGAGCAGGGAACTATTCCCTGTCTCCATTTGCGTACAGTGTCTCCACCTCGGGTACACTCTAAAGATGCATACAGTGCCACCGTACCCAGGGCAGAATTTTCCATAAGGCACTGTAGGCACATGCCTACAGGCGCCTGATGATGGAAAGGCGGCTCACTCCCTTCCCCTAGTGCCTCCTTCCCTACGCAGAGCATAAATAAGAGGATACTCACCCAGCTCTCTGCATTCCATTGACAAAATCTCCCTCCAGTCAGGGGCACCATTAGCCACTTAGTATTAGGTAGCCAGAGGTACCTTCAGTATTAAGGGGCACCTGTAGCTACCTACGCCAGGCAAGGAAAGTAAGGGAGGAGTCAGTGGTGTAGCTATGAAGCTATGGGCCCCATGAAAGTTTTACTTTGGGGCCCCCCAAGCACTCTTTACATAACAATTGATACGGCGCACCAAAACCTGCCAATGGCAACAACAGTGTCAGAGGTGCAAGAAGGGGATGGGGAGCAGTTTGTTAATGATTACCATTATTCAAATTATCTATAGAAGTGATTATTATGAGCACAGGACCAATAGAGAGCTAATACTGTGGTTGAGGGGTGGGCCCCTCTAGCCCAAGGGCCCGATGCGGTCGTAACCTCTGCACCCCCTTTTGTTACGCCCTTGGGAGGAGTGAAAGCTGGGCCAGCCAGCACACTTGCAGTGCGGTTCGGTGGGGGGTTGTAGGTTCATGGAGGGTGAAGTCTAGGGTGCTAGGACATCTGTGCCTATAGGCTCCCGTGATGTAAATCCATGCCGGCCTGGCTGTACATTTTTATTTTTGTAGCTTTATAGTTTCATTTTTTGTTACTTTAAGCTGAAGTTTGTAAAGAAGAGCTGTCAGTCATCCACAAAGGAATATCTTTTCCCTGGCACATAATATGTTTTCCGATATGTCAGGAGTCAGACTTCTATCTCTGCGATGCTAGCTTTTCAGCATTAGGTATAGGTAACATTATCTCAACGTATTAAAAATATTACAGGAGATGCCACATAGCTGGCTGCCTTTATCTGACAGCTCGCTCGATGGTTAAGACTCCCGGTATCTACCTCTTTAAACACCTGGCTGCAGCAGCTAATAAATACCTTCTTTTATCGGCTTAGGCCTCTTAAATGGATCCATTTATGTACAGCAGTCATAGTAAGCGGGATAAATGTTAGCACAGCACATTTCCCTGCTATGCCACCAAAATCAAAAAAAGCTTTTCTCCAAATCGGTTACACTCCATCTCAGGCACATTTTCATTCATTTTCTGAAATTCTTAGCTTTATAATGTTAACTGTTTGAGTGCAGACCATCTGGTGAACAAGATAAATGTAAACTTTTATGTTTAACCACCTGAGCGGTCTGGACGAGCTGAGCTCGTCCAACACCGCCAGAGGTCGCCGCTCAGGCCCTGCTGGGCCGATTTTAATCAAATAAAAAGCAGCACACGCAGCCGGCACTTTGCCAGCCGCGTGTGCTGCCTGATCGCCGCCGCTCTGCGGCGATTCGCCGCGAGCAGCGGCGAAAGAGGGCCCCCCTAGCCGCCTGAGCCCTGCGCAGCCGGAACAAAAAGTTCCGGCCAGCGCTAAGGGCTGGATCGGAGGCGGCTGACGTCAGGACGTCGGCTGACGTCGATGACGTCACTCCGCTCGTCGCTATGGCGACGATATAAGCAAAACAAGGAAGGCCGCTCATTGCGGCCTTCCTTGTTTATTCTGGGCGCCGGAGGCGATCGGAAGATCGCCTCCGGAGCGCCCTCTAGTGGGCTTTCATGCAGCCAACTTTCAGTTGGCTGCATGAAATAGTTTTTTTTTTATTTGAAAAAAACCCTCCCGCAGCCACCCTGGCGATTTAATCAGAACGCCAGGGTGGTTAAAGTAGGCCTGAACTCTCGCACAGGACAGAAGGAAAACATAGAGAAACCTAAGTAGACTTAAGCCTGTTTAACTGCTTGTTGACCGCGTCACGCCAATGGGTCCTGAAGTGGTTAAAAACAGGCTCTAGGTCTGACATTGCTGCCACATGCCAGCGCGCATGCGCGTGTGCACCCGCCGTGTGCCTGCCACCCACCGGGCCCGCCCCCTAACCCGTCCTGCTCCTGTCCTAGGCTGTCCCTGTGGCACATGCGCAGTAGCACAAACACAGGGACACACACAGGGACAGGAGGCAGAGACACGGGTTTTATAATATAGGATGCACTTTGTATGTATTTAGAGAGTTTAGCCGGTCTAATTCCCCCTCATCTGTGACTTAGCACAAGCTCTACTTCCTTCGCTCGCTGCGTCACTTCCTGCAATGCCGCCCTCCGAAGTATAGAGGGCAACATTGCAGGAAGCCTAGCGGCGAGCGGTGGAACGCAAAGAGAGAAGGTAAGCATCCCCGCTCACTGTGGACATTACATTTTGCGCAAGTAGCTGGAGGGGAGCAGGGGCGGGGGACCCAGGGGAGGGGGGATCCCCTCCCCACTGCCACCCCCATCCTCGCTGCTTCCACCTCCAGTTTCCTGATTGGAAATGTATGCTCCAAACATATGGTAAACTTAAAAATGGAGGAAAAAAAAAAAAAAAAAAACACAAAAAAACAAACCAACTGGAACCATTTCAAACAGAGTCAATCTTTAGATGGACCAGTGTGGACCTACTCTAAACTCTAAGTGCACTTACCCTTTGAGCAGGGCCGGGCCAAGGCATAGGCTGGAGAGGCTCCAGCCTCAGGGCGCAGTGTAGGAGGGGGCGCACAATTCATTCAGCTGTCATTCCTAATTGTGTTTGAAGCAGAAAGAAATAAGAAAAGGAGATACATGGAAGTGACTACAAGCCAGATAACAAGATATTAAGGTGTTGGGGGCCCTGGGGTGCCTCTTAGTCTAAGAGCAATCAGTGTGTGATGGCTAGGGTGGAGGGATGGAGGGGCGCACTTTGGTGTCTCAGCCTTAGGTGCTGGAGGACCTTGTCCCGGCTCTGCCTTTGAGTAACTAGTTAAGCCTCACATAATGAGTCACATAATGAGTCACATTTACTTAAAGCGGACCCGAACTCTTGCACAGCACACAATGAAAAGTTTTTATTCCACATAAAACTGCTAAAAAATCCACTTCTCTGTGTACTGAGCTTATTAAGGCTGATCAGCCAGTCTAATTAGTTCTTATCAGCAACTGTGAAATAAGACTGCAGGAGCCCTGAAGGGCAGCTCTCCATACAGTAAACACTGAGTCTTAACCTTATCAGTGCTGCCTGCAGAAGTGAAACCAAATAAAACTTCAAGGTTTTTTAGGGTTTCCATAAATTGTAATTGGCGGTATAAAAACACAGGGAAAACACGAGAGGCGCTATGTGCGCAATACACATAACAATGGTGGTGCAAAAACACAGGGAAAAAATTTGTAGGCTATCTGGGCATGGCAGTTTAATTTAGTGAATTGACCTAATATACTATATCTCTCCAAAGAGACGTATTTCCATAGAATGTTGATCCCACTAGTGTATCTTTTCCTTGCAGTACACCTGCTTCTGGCATGCCTATCCATTACATACACAAACAATTTTATATTTAGGAACTCAAAGGCATTTCGTTGAGACATTTGTCTTTTAAATGAGACAAAAATAAATCCTCGGCTTTTCTTACCTGCCTATGCGCATGTAAAATGACTTTTTTTTTAATTCCTTCTTCCATTTGTACAAAAGGTTAATTGCGCTTAATTACAATCAGACTGTACCCTTCACAGTAGTTAGAAGGCAACCGTATTTATGGCTGGTGTCATTGGGAAGACATCGAGGATTAGGAGGCATGAAGAGCAGGGAAATTCATTACGAATCTTTCGGTTATGCTATTTCTGGGAGACCGTGAATCTATCCTTTACCTATTCATGTTTTTTAATCATGTCATTTACACTTCAACCCAGGGAAAGTTGTGATCCGAAGAAGTAAAAACTCGATTGACGAATGATACATTTCAGAGGGGTTCTATATGTTTACAGCTGCAGGGGTGTCATTTCAAAGAGGTGGAAAGGACACTTTCAGAATATAATTTGATGAAATATTGTTGAAAGTCGGTGGCATTTCGTGCCTTGAAAGCATTATCTTCGGAGTGGTTGTCCTGTTTATCCCTCTGGAAAAAAAAAAAGATGATCGTATTGTACTTTTTGCTTTGCATATTGTGATTATTAGGAACGAGCCTGTGTTCCACGTGAAATCAATTTTTCCCAGTGAAAGTTACGCTCGGACTGGAAATTAATCACACAACAAAATGTTCATTTTCAATCCATATCCATTAATAAACTGGTCGTTTACAACTCCTTTAGCAATGTTTAAAGCTCAGTCAACCTTCGAGATGAATCATTGTCAGTACAGCAGAATAGGGGACGGAGTCATTACTCACGCAATTTTTATATTTCATGGAGTCTTTCAAGGGAAATTTACTTATAAAAATGAGGACATGACCGTGACATCTGAGCACAAAAAAATGGAATTGCCAGGAGTGTGGGAGAGGCTTCCTCAGCACAGACCCCTCCCCTCTTGCTGTGAAACAAAGGAAGGGGGTGGGCAGCTTTGTTTTCAGAGGGAAAGACTAACTGATACTCATTCTTGGCTCCTCCCTCCCTGACTATTTCATAGGGATGATGATTGGATAGAGGGAAGAGTTTTGACATCTCACAGACTTTCCATTCTATAATGCAAGCAGCTTCTGACAATGGCATAGGAAGACAGTACTGCAAATCCAGTCAGCCAAATAATGAAAAAAGTATAATGCAAAAATGCTTTATATACAGTGTGTATTACGAATGTTTATACATTCCACTCCATATGCATAAAAAAATGAGCATGAAATATTTACATTATGTAATTTTTTTACACTTTAAGTGAGATTCATTTCAACTTTTATCGATGGTCTAAAACTTTTAACATAGCAAAAAATAAATAACTAAATACCTAATGCCATTTGGCTGGTTTCAGTGGTACTGAAAGGGTTAACACTCAAGCTTTCCACTCAAAGTGGTCTGAAACTCTGACATAATATTCAATAAAAAATTGTTTTCCTACTTTTTATGACCCATACAATTATTAAATTTGCTTTTGTACAAGTTATACTGTTTGTTTACAAATTCAAAGTTCCTAAAGTACAGTGTATCTGCTCTGAAAGCTGCTATTGCATTTTATTCAAGCTGCTTTTTATTATATGTTAAAATCTGGTGAGCTCATCTGAACTGTGTGCATGCTTTAAGCACACAGAGCTCCTGTTCAGTTAATACACACAAACAACTGAGGAATGTAAACAAAATATTCTGGTATCTCCTCTTAGGATTGGCTGCTAACCTGAAAGCCGTGGGAATTTCCATGGCAGGACAAAGTGCAGTGTTTAACTATTTGAATGCTGTTCTGCTACACTTTTTGTTTGTGCTAGTAGGTTTAAGGCTGTAAGGAATCTTTTAGAACAAAGAAGAAATGTTGAGTTTCAGACCACTTTACTGTAGCTACTAATTGATAAGATTGCAGTTGCCGTACTGAATTATCAGAGTGTGTTGGAAGTGTACTAAGCTATGTTAAGGTGCTTGAGCACTTGCTCAATTTTCATTTATGATTGAATCTGCCAAAGATTGATGTCATAATGTGGCCACCCAATCATAATTTTGATTGATTCCTGTCCGAAATTGATCGAAACTCTTGATCACACAGAGTGGAAAGACTGCGCTCAAAACGGGGCGGTTGGGTGTGTGGCAGTTTTGGGGGGTATATTTCGGAATGCCAGATGTACCCTCCCCCAAGTCTCCACCCATCTACGTGCCACTGGGTCACGGGGTACAGACACCCCAGTGGCAATGAGGAGAGGACACAGTGCAAGAGGAATGGGCATGCAGACTGGTGAGCATACAGTCTGCTGCAAACCTGCAACACTCTGCATGGCCTGGGGGGAGCACATTAGATGGGGGAGACCTGAGGACCCAGCAGGTGGTGCTGGTGGCTCCAATAGTAAGTGATTGAACTTGACTCTGGGAGCTCAATCCTCATCGGGAGAGTAAGTGCTGGTGCAACTCCTCCAAGCAGGCACACCACCCCTGCTCCACACAGTGATACAGAATATAGTAGAAGGAGGCACTCCACAGGCAAGAACTTGCGTTCAGTTTTATTGCATGTCGATACACACTACATGTTTCGGGCTCCGCCCTTCATCAGGTGCTGGTGGCTCCACAGATTTTCAATAGATTCATGCTTTCAGTCAGAAGAGATACATGGCTTAGGAGCATTCAGTGTTTCCCTAAATAGCCATGTGACTGGGAGTGAACAGTTATCTAATGTTTACTAAGAATCTAATAATTATTTAGCTTATAAAAGCTAAACATTTAATAACACATTTTAACACATAATTAATCTGGAACATTTAAAGGAAATATCCAGCAACTTAAGCTAGACAAGCTCTACTTATTGGGGGTTTCCTTCAGCCCTTTGCAGACGATATAGCCCTCATCGCAGCTCCGCTTCCAGCCACCAACCCGGGGTACGGCCGATGCAAAGGCCGACCTTGTGAGGTCGTCCTCTACTGTGCCTGCGCAAGCAATCACTCGCACTTGGGCTGGAGCGTTCGGCACAGTAGAGGACAATCTTGTGAGGTCGTCCTCTGCACCGGTGGGGACCTCAAGCTGACGGCTGGGATCAGAGCTGCGGCGAGGAACATATCGGTTGCAAGGGGCTGGAGGAAGCCCCCGATAAGTAGGGCTCGCCTAGCTTAAATTGCCGGACATTTCCTTTAAAACCAGTACCTAAACTGTGTTTTTAACATGGAAATAGGTTCAAAACCAGGGACAGCAGTTCATTTTTTACCTTTCTCTCCCTCCCAGCAGAATTTTACACTCCCTTCAGTCCCCTTTCCCGAAACCATTGCATGAAGTGTGGAACAGTTTATTAATGATAAGCATTATGCAAAGTACACATAGCAGTAATATTTAGTGCTAAACCTAGCACTAATCTTCCTACCCCCCCTACACCTTACATTATCCCTCCTACTCTTGAGATGCCTAATACTCACCCTCCTACAAATGCTACTCACTGCTGCTATACCTACACTACCCCTCCTACTACTGCTACACTAAACCTTCTACTACTGCTGATACACACTCATTCTTATTTTTGGATCATAATACCACTTTGCTGCAGCTTACCGAGCCTTAATGAATCTATTGCCCAGTCTATCAAATCTAAGCACCCAAGTGCACCAAAGCCCAAATTAACATTGTAGGCTGTGGTCGTGCCGAGGACTCTGCCTGTTGCCTGCGCTAAAAGTAAGTGCTTGGTTCACCAAAGGTTGCACGATAACTCATGGAGTACCACATGATCAGTTTGATCAGGTGATATACGTGTAAGTTCCTTATTTGCTGTGATCACTTCCTGCCCTGGCTTGCACAAGAAACAGATGTGACCAGAATTTCTGAGTTCCACCAATCTATGAACCGACCAAACTGGTCAAACCCTTCTCTCTAAGCTCTGCTATCAGCTCTAAATAACTACAGGTCTCATGGACCTCTTAGCCTTTGCCTATCATACCCTTTAACATTTTTTTTCACATAACAGCAATAAAAGCCTCTCGTATTTCCTGCTAATACACACACGATATTGCCTAATGAAAAAAGAATTGTCTCAATATGAAAATTATAGATACCATTTCTTTTCACAATTAAGTTTTAAACGCAGGGTCTATGCTGATATGACCCCTTTTGGTAAGTAATGAATTTGCTGTGAAATTTCTGCCAAAGATAGTGTGTCAGTTTTGTTCCCTAGTAGAAAGATAACCACCTGAATAATAACCTGGAGGACTCTGAAACACATTTATTAAAAAGGTAAAGTTAGAATAATATTTCTTGTTCATTCTTCCATTCTTGAGGTCATAGATGCCTTTATTTTGACTCAGAACTATGACACAGAGACAGATCAGATACTACAGGCACAGGTTCACATTTTTAAATCCTCAAACATTCCATTTGACCCTAAAACTTGTTCAATGAAGATACAATGGTATCTCATTATGTTCTGTTTTGAAGGCAGAGTTCTCTGTCTTGTTAAATGCAGTGCGAAAGGAAGAAGAAGAAGAAAAAAATCTCCGTACCAGAGAGAGATGATAATCTGTTTTTTATTATCCTGCTGAAGCAAAGTAACTTGTCCAAGGTCATAACTAAGTGCTAGAAACATGTTTCTTTCAGGCCTAGATTTTTTATAGCAAAAATTCCCAAGACGGAAAAAAAAAAAAAAAATATATATATATATATATATATATATATATATATATATATATATATATATATATATATATTGCTGCCCATACTTATTCATACCCATGGCCAATTTTGACTTAAAGTTACTTTTATTCAACCAGGAAGTAATTTTTTGACGGGAAATGACTAGAGTTGGGCCGAACCTCCGATTTTAGGTTCGCGAACTTCCGCGGAACGTTCGGTTCGCGGAAAAGTTTGCGAACCGCAATAGACTTCAATGGGGAGGCGAACTTTGGAAAAAAAAATTCTGCTGGCCACAAAAGTGATGGAAAAGATGTTTAAAGGGGTCTAACACCTGGAGGGGGGCATGGCGGAGTGGGATAGACACCAAAAGTCCCCGGTAAAAATCTGGATTTGACGCAAAGCAGCGTTTTAAGGGCAGAAATCACATTGAATGCTAAATGACAGGCCTAAAGTGCTTTAAAACATCTTGCATGTGTATACATCAATCAGGTAGTGTAATTAAGGTACTGCTTCACACTGACACACCAAACTCACCGTGTAACGCACCGCAAACAGCTGTTTGTGTAGTGACGGCCGTGCTGGACTGGTGCGCACCATGGCGAGAGTGCAGGTTTTGGTGGCTTTACAGCCCATATGGTCGCCTGGCTGATGTAGCTGAATGACAGAACAGTGACTGTCCAGCTGATCAAATTTGGTCTGACCACAATGAAGCAACAACCTTATTATCTTTTGTGTGCCCCCCGAGACACTCATCTAGGCGCCGGTCATTGCTTCATTGTGATACACAAGCCCCTTCACCACGGCAAGGTAATGATCACGAAGGGGAATGGGCGCATGTACATGCCTTTTCTTTTGTTGTTGCAGCTGCCCGCAGTGCAGCCAGAAAAATTAGGCAGTCATGTACACGCACCAGAAAAATTATTACAGCGACCGCTGCTAGCAGCGGCCTAAAAAAATTCAGCAATCCGCCTGGAGTCCCGGACCCTGTTGGTGGTGGCGGAGAAGGTAGTCAAGCGGCCTGCAGGCAGACATGCTGTGTGGAGGGACTGGGAGCGACTTAGTCTTCTTGGGGCAGGCCAGGCAGCCAATCACACAGCGTGCAGGCAGAGATGCTGTGTGTGCGGGGACTGACTTAGTCTTGGGGCGGGCAGCAGCCCTCCGGGATCCATGTCTCATTCATTTTGATAAAGGTGAGGTACTTAACACTTTTGTGACTTAGGCGACTTCTCTTCTCAGTGACAATGCCTCCAGCTGCGCTGAAGGTCCTTTCTGACAGGACGCTTGCGGCAGGGCAGGAGAGAAATTGGATGGCAAATTGGGACAGCTCTGGCCCCAGGTCAAGCCTGCGCACCCAGTAGTTCAAGGGTTCCTCATCGCTGTTCACAGCAGTGTCTACATCCACACTTAAGGCCAGGTAGTCGGCTACCTGCCGTTCCAGGCGTTGGTGGAGGGTGGATCCGGAATGGCTACGGCGAGGCGTTGGACTAAAGAACGTCCGCATGTCCGACATCACCATGAGATCGCTGGAGCATCCTGTCTTTGACTGCGTGGACACGGGAGGAGGATTAGTGGCAGTGGTACCTTGCTGGTGTTGTGCTGTCACATCACCCTTAAAGTCATTGTAAAGCATAGTTGACAGCTGGTTCTGCATGTGCTGCATCCTTTCCACCTTCAGGTGAGTTGGTAACAGGTCCGCCACTTTGTGCCTGTACCGAGGGTCTAGTAGTGTGGCCACCCAGTACAGCTCATTCCCCTTGAGGTTTTTTATACGGGGGTCCCTCAACAGGCAGGAAGGCATAAAAGACGACATCTGCACAAAGTCGGATCCAGTACCCTCCATCTCCTCTTGCTCTTCCTCAGTGACGTCACGTAAGTCAACCTCCTCCCCCCAGCCGTGAACAATACCACAGGAAGGTTGAGCAGCACAAGCCCCCTGCGACGCCTGCTGCGGTTGTCCTCCTGCCGCCGTCCCCTCCTCCTCCTCCTCCCCCAAAGAAACACCTTGCTCATCATCCTCTGAGTCTGACTCATCTTCTGCACACGACTTCTCTTCTTCCTCCTCCTCCCCCCTCTGTGCTGCCGCAGGTGTTGAGGAAACAGCTGGGTCTGATGAAAATTGGTCCCATGCCTGTTCCTGCCGTAACGGTTCCTGGTCATGCTCATTCGCAGCTTCATCCGCCACTCTATGCACAGCACTCTCCAAGAAGTAAGCGTAGGGAATTAAGTCGCTGATGGTGCCCTCACTGCGGCTCACCAGGTTGGTCACCTCCTCAAACGGCCGCATGAGCCTGCATGCATTTTTCATCAGTGTCCAGTTGTCGGGCCAGAACATCCCCATCTTCCCAGACTGTTTCATTCTACTGTAGTTGTAGAGGTACTGGGTGACGGCTTTCTTCTGTTCTAGCAGGCGGGAGAACATGAGCAGGGTCGAATTCCAGCGAGTCGGGCTATCGCAAATGAGGCGTCTCACCGGCATGTTGTTTTTCCGCTGAATTTCCGCAAAGCATGCCATGGCTGTGTAAGACCGCCTCAAATGCCCACAGAACTTCCTGGCCTGCTTCAGGACATCCGCTAAGCCAGGGTACTTTGCCACAAATCTTTGAACAACTAGATTCATGACATGTGCCATGCAGGGTATGTGTGTCAGCTTCCCCATATGCAAAGCGGCAAGCAGATTGCTGCCGTTGTCGCACACCACGTTGCCTATCTCCAGGTGGTGCGGGGTCAGCCACTCATCCTCCTGTTTCTTAAGAGCAGCCAGGAAAGCTGCTCCAGTGTGACTCTCCGCTTTGAGACAAGACATGTCTAAGATGGCGTGACACCGTCATACCTGGCATGCAGCATAGGCCCTGCGGAGCTGGGGCTGTGTAGCTGGAGAGGAGAACTGCCACTCAGCCAAGGAGGAGGAGGACAGCGAAGAGCATGTAGCAGGAGGAGAGGAGGTGGCCGGAGGCCTGCCTGCAAGCCGTGGAGGTGTCACAATTTGGTCTGCTGCGCCCTGCTTGCCATCGTTCACCACCAGGTTGACCCAATGGGCTGTGTACGTAATGTAGCGGCCCTGCCCGTGCTTGGCAGACCAGGCATCCGTGGTCAGGTGGACCCTTGACCCAACGCTCTTCACAAGAGATGACACCACTTGCCTCTCAACTTCACGGTGCAGTTGGGGTATGGCCTTTCTCGAAAAATAAGTGCGGCCTGGCATCTTCCACTGCGGTGTTCCGATGGCCACAAATTTACGGAAGGCCTCAGAGTCCACCAGCCGGTATGGTAACAGCTGCCGAGCTAACAGTTCCGCCACGCCAGCTGTCAGACGCCGGGCAAGGGGGTGACTGGCCGAAATTGGCTTCTTCCGCTCAAACATTTCCTTCACGGACACCTGACTGCTGCTGTGGGCAGAGGAGCAGGAAGCGCTCAAGGGCAGAGTCGGAGTGTAGGAGGGTGCCTATGAAGGTGGAAGGGAGAAAGCGGCAGAAGCAGATGATGCACCTGAAGGAGGAAGAGGAGAAGGAGGGTGACTTTTCTTTTGTGTGCTGCTGCTGCTTTTGCTCAGGTGGCCATCCCATTGCTGTTTGTGCCTTTTCTCCAGGTGCCTTCGTAAGGCACTTGTCCCTACGTGAGTGTTGGCCTTTCTACGGCTCAATTTTTGTTGGCAGAGCGAACAGATGGCTTTGGTCCGATCTGAGGCACACACATTAAAAAATTTCCACACCGCTGAGCCACCCTGGGATGTGGGCAATATGGGGACCTCAGCAGCTGATGCTGAAGGGCAATTTGGCTGGCTGTACATAGGTGGCGATACATGGTGCCGGACACTGCCACCAGCTGTTTCTGACGAAGAGCTGCCCCAGCTTCTTTCAGCAACTTCTCTCCTCCTACTACTCTCTGACTCCCCCTCTGAACTGTCCCCCTCTTCATCTCCTCTATTGGGAACATACAGAGGATCCCTATCATCGTCATCATCGTAATCATCCTGCCCAGCTTCCCTTGCCTCAGAAAAATCCAAACATGCACCATCAGTAGGTCCTTCATCCTCCTTACACGTTACATCCATAGTGTTGCCGCGTAACTCAGACATATGAGCTGGTGAAAATTCATCTGGCTGTAACAACAATGGCTGTGCATCAGTGATTTCAAGACTAAATAATTCTTGCGAAGTGTCAAATGCAGCGGAAGTGGTGCTAGTAGTAGCGCTGGTGGCTGAGCAAGATGAGGTGTTCTGTGTCGCTAAATACTCAACCACGTCCTGACAATCTTGGGAGGTGATGGGACGTGCCTTCTTCCGAGCACTGTACTGTGGGCCAGGTCCACACGAAATTACATTTACACGACCTCACGCAGACCTGCCGGGTGGCCTTCCTCTGGCTCTGGCACTACCTCTTCCTCTACCTGTTTTGTCCATATCGGGTATGCACGGAGTGGTATATCACACTGCGTGCACTCACGTAGGTAGGTGGGTTCACTTAACTGCACAGGTATGCGCACTGATGCGGTGGGTTCACTGAACAGAACAGGTATACAGTGGCGGGTTCACTGAATACAACAGGTATGCAGTGGCGGGTTCACTGAACAGGTATACAGTGGCGGGTTCACTGAACAGAACAGGTATACAGTGGCGGGTTCACTGAACACAACAGGTATGCAGTGGCGGGTTTACTGAACAGAACAGGTATACAGTGGCGGGTTCACTGAACAGTACAGGTATACAGTGGCGGGTTTACTGAACACAACAGGTATGCAGTGGCGGGTTCACTGAACAGAACAGGTATACAGTGGCGGGTTCACTGAACACAACAGGTATGCAGTGGCGGGTTCACTGAACAGAACAGGTATACAGTGGCGGGTTCACTGAACAGTACAGGTATACAGTGGCGGGTTCACTGAACACAACAGGTATGCAGTGGCGGGTTCACTGAACAGAACAGGTATACAGTGGCGGGTTCACTGAACACAACAGGTATGCAGTGACGGGTTCACTGAACAGGTATACAGTAGCGGGTTCACTGAACAGAACAGGTATACAGTGGCGGGTCCACTGAACAGAACAGGTATGTAGTGGCGGGTTCACAGAACAGGTATGCAGTGGCAGGTTCACTGAACACAACAGGTATGCAGTGGAGGGTTCACTGAACAGGTATACAGTGGCGGGTTCACTGAACAGAACAGGTATACAGTGGCGGGTTCACTGAACACAACAGGTATGCAGTGGCGGGTTCACAGAACAGGTATGCAGTGGCAGGTTCACTGAACACAACAGGTATGCAGTGGCGGGTTCACTGAACAGGTATACAGTGGCGGGTCCACTGAACAGAACAGGTATGCAGTGGCAGGTTCACTGAACACAACAGGTATACAGTGGCGGGTCCACTGAACAGAACAGGTATGCAGTGGCGGGTTCACTGAACACAACAGGTATGCAGTGGTGGGTTCACTGAACAGGTATGCAGTGGTGGGTTCACAGAACAGGTATGCAGTGGTGGGTTCACAGAACAGGTATGCAGTGGCAGGTTCACTGAACAGGTATGCAGTGGCAGGTTCACTGAACAGGTATGCAGTGGTGGGTTCAATGAACAGGTATGCAGTGGTGGGTTCACAGTACAGGTATGCAGTGGTGGGTTCACAGAACAGGTATGCAGTGGCAGGGTTCACAGAACAGGTATGCAGTGGCAGGTTCACTGAACACAACAGGTATGCAGTGGCGGGTTCACTGAACAGGTATACAGTGGCGGGTCCACTGAACAGAACAGGTATGCAGTGGCGGGTTCACTGAACACAACAGGTATGCAGTGGTGGGTTCACTGAACAGGTATGCAGTGGTGGGTTCACAGAACAGGTATGCGGTGGTGGGTTCACAGAACAGGTATGCAGTGGCAGGTTCACTGAACAGGTATGCAGTGGTGGGTTCACTGAACAGGTATGCAGTGGTGGGTTCAATGAACAGGTATGCAGTGGTGGGTTCACAGTACAGGTATGCAGTGGTGGGTTCACAGAACAGGTATGCAGCCAGGAACAAGCTAAGCCTAACTAATCTTTCCCTATGAGAGACAGTCTGCAGCAGCTCGCCCTACTCTCACTAATGCAGGCACACGAGTGACCGTAATGGCCGCCGCTGCCTGCCTTATATAAGGGGGGTGGGGCTCCAGGGGCTAGTATAGCCTAATTGGCAACACTGGGCCTGCTGACTGTGATGTAGAGGGTCAAAGTTGACCCTCCATGGTGCATTATGGGGCGAACCGAACTTCCGCAAACGTTCGCCTGCGGGACGCGAACGCGAACCACGGAAGTTCGCATGGAACCGTTCGCAGGCGAACCGTTCGGCCCAACTCTAGAAATGACATAGGTGTCTCCCAACAGATAATAAGAGGCTGTACAAGAGGCATTATTGTGGGGGAAAAAAAACATTTGTCAGTTTTTATTTACATTTGAGCAAAAAGTATCCAATCCAAAATTATTCATACCCTTTTTCTCAATAATCAATAGAAAAGCCTTTTATTGGCTATTACAGCAATCCAACACTTCCTATAATTGCAGACAAGCTTTTTGCATGTCTCCACAGGTATTTTTGCCCATTCATCTTTAGCAATGAGCTCCAAATCTTTCAGGTTGAAGGGTCTTCTTGCCATCACCCTGATATTTAGCTCCCTTCACGGCTTCTCAATTGGATTCAAGTCAGGACTCTGGCTGAGCCACTCCAAAATGTTAATGTTGTTGTCTGCTAAGTTCTAACCATTTCTTCACCACTTTTGCTGTGTGTTTTGGGTCATTGTCATGCTGAAATGTACACTGGTGACTAAGGCCAAGTTTCGCTGCAGACTGCCTGATGTTGTCAACTTGTCATTGAGAGTCCTCATGTATTGCTCTTTTATCATGATGCTGTTTACTGTGACTAGGTTCCCTGGTCCATTGGCTGAAAAACACCCCCAAAGCATTAGGTTCCCATTACCATGTTTGACTGTGGGGAGTGTGTTCTTTGGGTTGAAGGCTTCTCCTTTTTAATGCCAAATGAAGGAAACATTGACACCAAACAATTCAATTTTTGTTTCTTCTGATCATAACACAGAATACCAGAAGTCTTCTTCTTTGTCCAGATGAGCATTTGCAAAGGCCAAGCGAACTTTTGTGTGCCTTATCTGGAGAAGTGGCGTCCTCCTGGTCTGCATCCGTGGAACCCAGCAGTGTGCAGTGTCCATTGGATCGTCTGCCCTGAGACATTGCCACCAGCACAGCCCAGATTGACCAGGATGGCCTTGGGGGTGATCCTTGGATTCTTTTTGACCTCTCTCACTGTTCTCCTGGCCAGTACAGGTGTCACTTTTGGCTTCCGACCACATCCTCTGAGGTTTTCCACAATGCAGAACATCTTGTATTTTTAAATAAATCTTTGCACTGTAGCCACTTGAACTTGAAAACATTTAGAAATGACCTTGTAGCCTTTTCATGACTTGTGAGCAGCCACAATGTGCAGCCGCAGGTCCTCACTGAGCTCCTTTGTCTTAGCTATGACTGTCCACAAACCAACTGTAGAGAGCTGCTGTTTTTCACCTTTTGAGTTGATTAAAACAGCTGTTTACAATTAATCAGGGTAATTAAGATGCTTTAGAACAGCTTGGATTATTTGGAATTTTATAGCACTTTGGATTTTGCCACAGACTGTAACAGTTTGTGAAGGGTATGAATCATTTTGGACTGGATACTTTTTGTTCAAATGTAAATAAAAGCTGAGAAATGTTTTATTTTCACAACAATACCTCTTGTACATCGTCATATTATATTTTCAGAGACACTTATGTAAGTTCCGGTAAAAAAAAAAATACTTGCTGGTTGAAAAAAAGTAACTTTAAGTCAACATTTGCCAGGGGTATGAATAATTATGGGCAGCTCTGTGTGTGTATATATATATATATATATATATATATATATATATATATACACATATATATATACATATATATATATACATATATATATATATATATATATATATATATATGTATATGTATATATATATATATATATATATATATATATATATATATATATATATATATATATATATATATATATATATATATATATATATATATATATATATATATATATCCCCTTACAGTGTACATTCAAAAGTGCTTCTAGTTAATCTGAGCTTGGGATGGATAAAAAAAAAGTAGTAGAATATTGGTAAATTTTCTAATAGTGTACTATTCAATTCACATCGTGAAATATAAGCAATATTTGCCGATATGTCACTATGACCTTACCTCTCCCTACTCTCACACAGAACTCTTCTGGTGGTGCCTAACTTTAACCCCCCAATGCTTAACCTTAACCCCGCCTCTCGTGGTGCCTAACCTTAATTCTCCACCCCCTGGTTGGCACCTAACTTAAACCCCCTGGTGGGCAACTAACCCTAACCTACACGGTGGGTCCCTAACCATAACCCCCTCCATGTGAGAAACTAGTCATAACCCCTTTGCCACCTAATCTTAACCTCTCCCTACCCCCCTCCCCACCTAACCTTAACCCCTGAGACATATTTGGGAGCCCATAATTAGTAGCAGCATTAAGCGGGCACCCAAATTTGTCTGCGCTTCTTTTAGCTGTTCTGCCCTTTCACGCATAACAGAATTGGTGTTGTTTCTGTTTTTGGGAAGTCACACATGCCACACCTCGCATTTGACTTGCAGTGTTGTGTGAATTTTCAGATGTAAAATTTTGGCAGAAAAAAATTTGGCCAGTATTTATGCTTTTTTTTTCCTTTTTTTTTGCAATGGACCAACAATTCACAAACAAAACATGTGATTTCCAAATGAAAAAATGTGCCTGCAAATTTAAAGTTGATTACATACAATTTAATGTAAATTAACTTTATTGGTGTAAGGCTTGGTGGTGTATTCTCCACAGTCAGCATGCAACGCATGAGCTGGCGTGGAGGAGGTACACACACTAGCACCAGGAAACAGGCTATCCCTAGTATAGTGGAGGGGAGGACTGACTCCAATAGGAGATTGTGGCGCACAGAGCCGGTGCAGATCTGACAGCCACAAACAATGCTTTCGTTATAACGTCTCAGCGCAAAGTAGCGCTGAGCACATAAACCAGAACTGAGGAGATCAGGACAGGTAGACAGAATGAACGCTTGCTAGCTAGCGGCTACTTAGCGACAGCAAGCGTCCAAAACCAGACAGACTGGAATGAGGCAGCCAATGCGATGCGGCGATGGCGTGCCTCACAAAGACAGGACAGGATAGTCAGAAAACAGCAGGATTAAGATAGATGAACGTAACACAGATAAATATACAATAAGTATGTTTTCCTAGCGTATTACAATTACAGCTATCAATGAAACTATTTGTAACGTCTGACTAACATATGTATATATCGGCAATGAACCGATATATGACATAAGCAGGAACGCTGACTAGGAATGGAGTAACACAGGGAACAGGACTCAGAAGGATTCGCTATCTCTTCGCAGAGATGAACGCAATCCACAACCGGTAACAGAACAGGATTCAGAAGGATTCGTTATCTCTTCGCAGAGATGAACGCAATCCACAAACAGTAACAGAACAGGATTCAGAAGGATTCGTTATCTCTTCGCAGAGATGAACGCAATCCACAAACAGAACCAGGAGCAGGGTAACTACCTCAGCACGGGTGGTCACGGTACGCGCAACCTACCAAAACGTGCTGGAAAGCTGACTAACTGCACACAGGATATAAACAGTTCGTGTACGTATACATCAGCGACACTGATGTATTAACGTAACACAAATACAAGGAAAATAATAAACGTGCTGGTATGCATATATATTGGCAATGAACCAATATATGATGCAAAGACCAGCAAAGTATCTTTATAACAATAAACACGATCTGGGGCTAAAGCGACAGCAAGGCAGGCTTAAGCTGAAGCTATGAAAACCCAAGGAAACCCTGCAGGAAGCAGATCTTTATACTGAGGTCATCCAATGGGAGCAGACATGCAGATTCCCACACAGGTGAATGATAATCAGTCACAAGCTGACAGCAGGGAAAAACAGACAAAGCTATACAGCTTGCATGGAAATAGATCAGAACTGCCTGAGCTGCAGCACTACTTCCAGCAATAGCTGCTGCAGCAGCGATCATTACAGTACCCCCGCCTTTAAAAGTGGATTCCAGACGCTTTTCAAAACTGAAATTTCCAACAAAACAGTCTGACTGATAATTCATGATGACCGGGACAGCCCGGCAAGACCGAATTCCAGAATCAGTCCCCACAAGACTGGACCCATCAGAACCAGAACCTACAGAACCATGCCCATCAGTACTACAAGCCCCAGTGTGACACCCATCAGAACCATGATTTCCAGAAGAAAGCCCTCCGAAACTCCCTGAGCGATACCCACCGCCTTCCAGGAACAGTTCAGAAACGCCAAAGCCTTTGCAATGCCCACCGGTACTGTCTTTACCAACACAAAACCCACTGTTGAACCAGTCCAAGGCACCAGGACAAGTTTTCTCAGAGACCTCCCAGAACACCTTGAAGCTCCAAAGAGATCCCCATAGGTCAGAATGCCCCTTAGGCTCACATGGAGAACTATCAAGAACCCCTATGGAACCTAGGGCAATTCCCGAGTCAGGGCCACAAGGACAAACATCAATATCAGGGCTTTCAGGGACCAGAACCATCTCTGGGCATGCAGGCAGACTGGCAATATCAGAACGTGTTCCCACTAAGGAAGCATCAGAGCACGCTAACACCTTAGACACACTTGGGCATTCTGGCACACAAAGAACATCTGGGCACACCGGCACAAGAGAAACCTCTGGGCATGTCAAGGAACTGTGAGCCTCAGGGTCAGCCAAGACAGGACCAAAACCAGGACTGGCCAAAAAAAAATCATCATGACTAAACTTCGCAACTACTGGACTTTTACACGAGAATGCTGGATCAGACTTAGATGTCGCTGATTCCAGCAAAGTCAGTAACAAATCAGATTCAGGGGCACTAACAAGACAGGACAAATCTTCTGATGTATGCACTGAACCAGACAGGGACTCCACAACTACCTCTGGACTGGACAGAGACTCATTTAATACACTGGATTGGAGCTCATGAGGCGCTGCAGAACAAGTCAGTATTGCAGCAGCCCCCACTGGACTAGGCAAAACTGAGGAACTCCCTGGACAGGAAGGGAACTCTGGAACCTCTGCCACAGCGGCCAGAGAACCAGAATCTTTCAGGATACAGGGCTGGGTTTCAGGAACACTCATCAGACCGGACTGAAATTCTGAGATTTCTATTATTTTGACCAGAGAATCAGAATTATCCATGTTACAGGGCAAGACCTCTGAAACATTCAGAGGACAGGGCTGGAGTTCCTCGGCTGTTACAACACTGGAGAGGGACTCAACATTGGTTAAATCAGACTGTGTACAGGGCAAGGTATCTGACACACTTGCTGACGAGGACAATATTTCAATGGCTTCTGCTTTGCTGGGCAGAAATTCATCAAGTTTTATTAGAGCAGACTGTAATTCCAAAACAGCTGCTAGACAAGTGAATATTACTGCAACACCAACTGAGGTAAGCAGTGCTTCAGCCTCCTCTGCTAGAGGGTTTAAAGTATCCAAAGTACTGGGTGAAGCATAAGACTCTGCGACCACAGCTTCACTGGACAGGATCACTGAACAGTCCATATTGCAGGGCAAAACCATGGAAGCACCTGCTGGACAGCATAATGATTCTGTGACCTGAGTTTCATTGGAGAGATCTACTGCACAATTCATGGTACAGGGCAAATTTATTGGAAAATTTTCTGAACAAGGTAATAATTCTGCGATTTCAGGTTCACATAGCAGATGCTCTGAGCTATTCACGAAACTAGAGCGAGGTGTAGAAACAGGAAGATCAAGACACAATGTTTGCGCATCTGAATCACCATTCATTTGTAAAATTGGAAAATTCAGATGCTGGGGTTCTGAGTTTACTAGACAGGATTGCTGGGACTCGGAAACTGATGCAGTGCACCTACTGGCATCTGCTGGATCAGACAGGAGTTGAACTTTATTAACACAGGTAATTTCTGCAGAAGTGTTTGCAGAGACAGGCAAGATTTTTCTGGTGTCTGTTTCACTAAACAAAGAGTCATGAGTACTGGCTAGACTGGACTCGGAAGTCAGCAGGACCTCTGGATTCTCTGCTGAGAAATTTGCGCAGGGCAAGGTTAAGAATGTATCAGTGGCTTCTGTTTTACTGGGAAGTAACACTGAGTTATCCCTGGTACAGGGTGGAATTGCAGGAACTTCAATTTCACACAAAAAGAGCTCCGAATCACCTGCTGAATCAGCCAAAGGTGCTGAAGCAGGCGGGTCAGAACGCCAAATTTGCGAATTCGGAGTCACATAAAAATCATCCAAAATCAGTTCCCACACATCAATCAAGGGAGCCACACAGTCATACCTACACACACCAGCCTCTATTAGGTTATAGGCTGACTTAATGCATGCGTTCAATACCATTTCACTTTTTGCACTGTAAAATTGACAAAATGAACTTGAATCATTCTTCCATTCACAGACCAGGGCTTCCATCTCTCCCCTCTCGAATGGAGGATCCCATGCATACTTAACAGGCAGATCATGGTTTGCAGATATGATTGTGGCAGGCACATGTATAGGGTTAATTAGCAGGTGATTGGCAGATTCCTTATTCTTAAGAATTTCCAATACCTGTAGCAAGTGTTGAACTGTAGTGTATGCAAACTTCCCTTGGTTCACAAATAAGTTGATTTGTTCAATACTCTGTAATATCTCATCATAATCATACTCAGATAATTCTTTTAAACAAAAATCTTTATTCTCCCTAGCCAGGGAGGAAAGTTCATTAGTAGTTTCATAAGTCCATTTAACTCCCCTGAAAGACAATTGCATTTCATTATCTGTTAATGGCAGAATCTCATTATAGGTCTCAGTCGCTAAGGATAACGATTCTGCAGATTGGACACGTTTCTTAGAACGTTTGCGTTTTGCCTTTGACCTTGCGGTTTTTGGTGATTTATTCAAAGCTGCAGGAAAATTATCAGTAACACTTTCTGCTTGCTGCTCATTCTTGCAAGCAATTGAAGGAGCAGCTGATTGGCCTGCTGCCAGGAGTTCATTAAGAGGAAAAGGCAATGGATCTATGCGCAACCAGTTATGGATCACAAACGCTAGAAATTCCAGCGGTCTATCTTTCAAATCGGAATGATTGAGAACATCAAATGCCCACTGGAATAATTCCCCTTTAAACAAAATATAACTTAGTTGGAGTGCCCAGGTTGAAACAGGAGTCGCTTGGAGATCAGGATTGGTCAGGAACCTGGCACATTCAGAGAAAAACTCATTTTCTGTTTCAGAGCTAAGTTCTTCAAATTTCTTAAAGGAACAGGAACCATAATTAACAGTGTCATACTTTCTGGGAATCCCCCCCACAATGGGGATTGGTAATGGGGTTTTCATAATGTAAGGCTTGGTGGTGTATTCTCCACAGTCAGCATGCAACGCATGAGCTGGCGTGGAGGAGGTACACACACTAGCACCAGGAAACAGGCTATCCCTAGTATAGTGGAGGGGAGGACTGACTCCAATAGGAGATTGTGGCGCACAGAGCCGGTGCAGATCTGACAGCCACAAACAATGCTTTCGTTATAACGTCTCAGCGCAAAGTAGCGCTGAGCGCATAAACCAGAACTGAGGAGATCAGGACAGGTAGACAGAATGAACGCTTGCTAGCTAGCGGCTACTTAGCGACAGCAAGCGTCCAAAACCAGACAGACTGGAATGAGGCAGCCAATGCGATGCGGCGATGGCGTGCCTCACAAAGACAGGACAGGATAGTCAGAAAACAGCAGGATTAAGATAGATGAACGTAACACAGATAAATATACAATAAGTATGTTTTCCTAGCGTATTACAATTACAGCTATCAATGAAACTATTTGTAACGTCTGACTAACATATGTATATATCGGCAATGAACCGATATATGACATAAGCAGGAACGCTGACTAGGAATGGAGTAACACAGGGAACAGGACTCAGAAGGATTCGCTATCTCTTCGCAGAGATGAACGCAATCCACAACCGGTAACAGAACAGGATTCAGAAGGATTCGTTATCTCTTCGCAGAGATGAACGCAATCCACAAACAGTAACAGAACAGGATTCAGAAGGATTCGTTATCTCTTCGCAGAGATGAACGCAATCCACAAACAGAACCAGGAGCAGGGTAACTACCTCAGCACGGGTGGTCACGGTACGCGCAACCTACCAAAACGTGCTGGAAAGCTGACTAACTGCACACAGGATATAAACAGTTCGTGTACGTATACATCAGTGACACTGATGTATTAACGTAACACAAATACAAGGAAAATAATAAACGTGCTGGTATGCATATATATTGGCAATGAACCAATATATGATGCAAAGACCAGCAAAGTATCTTTATAACAATAAACACGATCGGGGGCTAAAGCGACAGCAAGGCAGGCTTAAGCTGAAGCTATGAAAACCCAAGGAAACCCTGCAGGAAGCAGATCTTTATACTGAGGTCATCCAATGGGAGCAGACATGCAGATTCCCACACAGGTGAATGATAATCAGTCACAAGCTGACAGCAGGGAAAAACAGACAAAGCTATACAGCTTGCATGGAAATAGATCAGAACTGCCTGAGCTGCAGCACTACTTCCAGCAATAGCTGCTGCAGCAGCGATCATTACAATTGGAATGCACAAAAAGAGATCACACTCCAAAAATTTGCATAAAAACACGCACAAACAAAATGAGACCGCCACATTTTTCCCTTGTACCTTGAATGCTTTCCAATACATTTTTACTAACAATTCAAACAAGGTGTGCTTGTCCTATTCTATACATTGTGGGGTTTGTTCTCCCCACCTGCCTACGGAGTGGTTGCCTTTGTGTGGTAATCCACATTTGTGAGTATTACTCTTCTCCTTGCATTGTAATACTAGCCTTTAATGAGTACATCCAAGCTGGAAAAAAAATCCACTTACCTGGGGCTTCCTCCAGCTGCTGGCTGCCGTCCTGTGCCCTCCAGGGGCTGGAGGAGGCCTTAGGTAAGTGAGTTTTGTTTTTCCAGCTTGGACCTTCCCTTTAATACAGCACACTTTATCGGTTGGCCTTTCCATTTCACCCGCTTACATTTTCCTCTTCAGTTTACGAACAGTAATGAGCAAAAATGTTGATATTCTTTTAGTATTGTCAGGCTCTATGCCTTTGTCATCCAGCTGGTGGCAGCACTGGTGAACTTTGGTGCAGACTTCTTCTGTCCACAAGCAGATGGCTCTTGTCTTGCTTAGAGTTGAGCAACTCCCCGGCTTGCCAACAGATGGAACTAGGAGGAAATTTTGGACGGTCACCTGATCGATGTGCTCCATATTTAATGGTGAACTTCCTAGCAGAACATTGCTAATAATTCTGGTATTCCTGCAGTGTTGTGACTCTAGTCATTATTCCTGTGTTCCCTGATATATGTTCCTGTACTCTGAACTCCTGGTATTGACTCTTGCTAGTTTGACTATTCTCTTTGCCTACTGTCTGTATTACTGATAATTTCTGACAACAGGATATAAGCCCAATAAGGGCTGCAAGGCCGAAAGCTTGCTTATTCTTATTCATTTTTAGTTAGCCAATAAATGGTATCATCCTGATTTAAAACGTCTTGATAATTTCTGATTACCTGGTTTGATTATTGCCTGTCTGACTTGTCTGTTGTATGCCAATTTGGTTATTCACTCCTGTATATACTGTGAGATCTGTGTTCCTGTTTGTGCTATTGTACAATATTTTGTGGGATCTGTGTTATTGCATATTTGTTGTATATAGTTGTATAGTTAGGTAGTCAGTTAGAAGGGTTCTGATATTGTGATTCATTCGTTTTCACCTTCAAATCCAACCTGGGCAGATCTCCGTATTTTCATATATGTGATTTCTTGCTCTTGCCTTGTCTTGATAAGAATCTGCATATGCAGATCCTTGCAAGTATTCATTTTTGTGAGAATAATGAAAATTTCGGCCTTCGAGTAAAAAAAATGCCATCAAAAATCATTTTGTAATAAGTTTTGGATTTTTCACATTTTCACCACTAAAATGACGTTCCTTGCAGTTTTTCGCAAAATGTTCGCACCGGATAGAAAAATTACGTTTTTTTGACCATATTGCAAAAACACAATGTATTTTCATGACTATTATCTCTGAATTAAAGAAAGCATTTTCGATGCGAAAATGACTTTCGCAAAAATTTGCAAGCAACACTGATAATCAATTATATTGGCAAGAAAATTGTTAAGTACATAGCCAGTTTAAAGGTGCCCTTTAACGGTACATCAATTTTTATGCTTGTGTGTAATCAGAAGGTAATTATCGATTGTTCCCATTAACGGGTCAGTTAGGACATTTTCTCTCTTCAGTAATAATCGTAATCCAACTTGCGGATCAGTTTAATTTCTGCTCCAAATGACCAAAGAATCGTTTTACATGCAAAGTTTTCTGTACAATTCGATCATAAAAAGATTGCATTTGATGAAAAAATTGAACCGTTAATAGGCACTTTTATGTTTATTTTGTGAAAATGCATACCGTTTAGAACTGCTCCGATGTAATTCCTCATCACATTTCCATAACCGCTTATTTTAATGCAGAATTTTGAGAGACGTTTTGAATGCTTCTCGGATATTATGGAGCGAACATTGAGCATTGACTTCGAATCCCTCATCTTCTGGGACTTTCCTTGTGTTAGCTCAGAACTTCAGAAAACAAGTACAAATTGTTTTCATGATGTAGTCGCAGCAACTAGATACAAGCCAAAGCCGACAGGGATCACTGCAATATTACGGAGGCTAGACGGGGGTATTTCATATGATCCATGGGAGAGAGTATCAAACTAATTACAAGCTTTTATGTCACCCCTGTCACAGGGAGAATATGTATCTGCCGGGAGAACCAGAAAGAGGCCTGTACAATGACAGGTCCATGACATCCCTGGATACAGGTGTAACAGCCTTGTGACCTCTTCCAGGCTTGTGGGATCATGCGGCTTTCGTTTTGCATTTTTAAATGTTCTAGGTAATTTATTTCAAATAGCTCTGAAATTGGTGGGAGGCAGGAGACGGACTGTTTAGAAACCAAATCGTACAACAAAGGTTAATTGTACAATTAAACCGTAGTTCACATAATATATCCCCACAGCTGAGGCTTTCACAATGTATTATAGTGGAATGAAGTGAGATAAGCAGCTTTGAATAGAGTATCTGTTATGACTCATATTGCAGGTCCTTTGCTGGGCTTATTAAGATATGGTGACTTGTCTTTCCATAGCAGAAGAATTCAAATTAAACTTTTGCATTTTATTTTTGCAGTCTTTCAATTTTTTTTTTCTTGTTCTTTCGCTACCTTCAGTTGTTTTAGGAGGTCAACTTTAATTTTCTCTTTTGTGTTGGTCCAAAAAGAAAACTTCCACATCAAATAGAAATTTATAACGGTACCCGACAATCAAACAAGAACATTAACTATTGAAATTTACCCTTGGGATGTGCTTCTATTTGCCTGAAGTTCTCCAGACCACGGTGCTGCTTTAACACTCGGTCTTTGCTAGTAATGTTTGGATTGATTCATTCAGGTTGGAGAACTGAGGGAAAAAAACATGAAAAAATGTGAAAGCCATCAGATGTAAAAAGTTTTTGAAACTCACATGGATCATAGCAGAACGAAGGAGTGGAAGAAAGAGCAGAGGCACCCCAGGAGTGTAAATGGTTTAAAAACCATTTAAAACAATCAGTGGTACCTCAAACAAGGAATGGACTTTAAGTACAACATTCATTGGACATTACGAAAATGTGTTTCATGGATCGATTAACCCCCTTGCCATTCCAATTATGTCGGCAAGGGGGCGGCGCAGCTCTTTTATTTTTATTTTTTTAATTCATGTAGCTAGCCTAGTGCTAGCTACATGATAGCCACTGACAAGCGGCATCCTCCTACCTACTTCGATCGCCACCGGCACTCTTTGCAAGCAGGAAATCCCGTTCAGAACGGGATTTCCTGCTCAGCATCCCCCGTCGCCATGGCGACGGGGTGGGATGACGTCACCGACATCATGGACGTCGGGAAGTCAGAGGGAATTCTGATCCACCCCTCAGTGCTGCCTGGCCCTGATTGGCCTGGGGTCTGGAGGGGGGGGCGCGGTGCGGTGGGTAGCGGCGAATCGGCAGTGAGCGGCGGTGATCGAGATATGCACGCAGCTAGCAAAGTGCTAGCTGCGTGCAATAAAAAGAAAATGTGAAAATCGGCCAAGCGGGGGCCTGAGAAATCCTCCTGCGCAGGTTACCCCGAGCTGAGCTCGGGATAACCGGCAAGGAGGTCAACATGTATTTTAAACTGGGACAGGAATAGCTTGTCTATGTGTTACTAAGTATCGCTGCATTTCTCCCCTTGTTTATCTCTTCCTTTAATGTTCTCAAATAGGGCTGCTCAAACCTAGTTCTGTGAGATACCTGGATAGTTGCTATCCAGATATCTCCCAGTAAACCTGTGCGGGGTGTGTGTGTGTGTGTGGGGGGGGTCAATCTTACCTGTCTGACGTCTTCTTTGTCCGTCCCTTGGCGCCTCCCACGATGCGCTCCACACGCGTCCCGCAATTACAAACATTTCCTCCTTCAACCCGGAAGGAGGATGGGTTTGTAATCACGTGACCGCCGCTTGGACCGAATTGTGGGAGGCGCCGAGGGATGGACCGAAGAAGATGTCAGACAGGTAAGATTGACCCTCCCCCCTGCCCACCCCTCACAGGTAACTGGGAGATATCCGGATAGAACTATCCGGATGTCTCCCGGATCTGGATTTGAGCAGCCCTGTTATAAAATTCCTTTCAAGGAGGGGTGTTGGACCAGGGTGTTGAACCAGTGAATTATGAGGGGGGGGGGGTAATCTCTCTCCCTACATCTGTTAACCCTTTATGTACTTTATATCTTTTGCAGATGACAGGTAGAGATGGCCTGAGCTGTTTGCCAGCTGACAGTACTCTGCAAACTTTCATTGTTCACATTTGCGGTGAACAGCGAACATTTGGCGTGTTCATCCCGCCCCTGTACATCATCATTGAGCTAAACTTTGACCCCTTCCCGCACAGTCAGCGGCCACATGGCAGCAATTAGCTAGCACCCCCTCCTGGACCCCCAAACCCCTATTAAAATGCAGTTGTTGTGGCCATATTGGCTGCAGTGATAGTGAGAGCAGGGTCAGGCCAGAGTAGTGATTTTTAGCGCAAGTAGATTTGGGCGCAGCCGGCGCCACTATAGACTGTAATAGGATTAAGCTATATCATGCTCAGTGAGTAATTTTTAATACTGAGATACTTGAGATACTTTTAAAACACAATAATTCGGCCTCCAGCAATAGCTGGAAGCTGAATTATATCATTCCCCACTATCCATGGCGGCCTGGAGGGGGAATAGTAATTAACAAGGCCGGCACTTGACCAGAAGCAGGATCAGCCATATACCGGCTGTGTCCTGGGCCCAAGTCTACCGGCGCCGATTTCATATGTATGCGGTCAGACTTGCTGCAGATAGCTAGGGAAAACATTAGTTAGGCCTGTGTTTTTGTTCCTCACTGACTACTTGCTGAAAACATCCCAAATAGCCCTTTTGAAGGCTAGTACATCAGTCTCCTGTCTATTTTTAGTATGTGACACTCCACAGCCCACTGACACCCAGAGCTGTGCATACTACTACTATTGTGGCCACATTAAGCTGCAGGCACAGTGTACCACTCCAGTGCATTATTTGTAGGAATGTAATGTGATTTCTGCCCTTTAGTGATTAAAACACGAGTGTGTCAACTCCATAAATTTTGGTGGGACTTTTAGCATAGATCCCCCACCAGCATGCCGCAGTCCAGGGGATAGACCCCTTGAAACTAATTTGCCATCACTTTTGTGGCCAGAAACAGTCTTTGTAAGTTTTAAAATTCAACTGCCCATTGAAGTCTATGGCGGTTGGGCGAGTTCGCATTTTTGCGAATATTTGTGGAAGTTTGCATTCGCAGTTCGCAAGCGGAAAATTTGATGTTCGCGATATCGCTAATGAAAGGTCTCACTAGCTTAAACTGCAGCTGTAGTTTTGTCTCTCTGAATGAGCTGTCCAGGCTTTGAGGCTTGACTGCCTAAGGAGAATGATGCATTGACATGTGCAGAGGTAGCAGGCTGAAATGTATCCATCTGCAAGTCTGCAACATAATTAAATATTCTCTTTTGTGTTTGAAACCTGATACTAAGGCAAGATTTTCATACTAATTTTTTGGGGTTTGTTTTTCTTTTTGCTGTACTCATGTTTTCTGAGAGATGCCGAGACCAGCACTGGCTGTATTGTCCATTTTCTCACAATGCATTAATTCTAATGCAGATAAAACCTACACACAATGATATTGAAATACGATAACAGAGGCGCCAAGCAGAATAAAATTAGTTAAAATTGTTAAAAAGGGGGAAGTGGGTGGACTCACTTCCCTTCTGAAAAAAAGGGCCGGACAATGGACAGGTTACTTACAGTCTAAAGTAACATTTATTAGTAACTCCAAAAGTGCAACGCGTTTCACGGGTAACAGTCGCGCTTTTTCAGGCAACCGATTTTTGGAGGGTGCAAAATCAGGTCATGAACCAGGTAGAGCGCCTCTGTCTATTTTGGCCCATAAGTAATTTACCTTTTCTCCGGAGTTTTCTCCTATGTGATATGTTCACAACTTGCCATAAAATGTCCTTTAAGCCATCGGCAAGCAAAAAAATACTCAAAACAAAATTGATAGTACTTTTTCACCAACTTTTGGGTACTTTTTCTATCGTAAAATGCTGAAAATTTAGTTTAAAGAGAAGATGAAAATTATCTCCTAGGAGATAACTTAGGTGAAAAAGATAATTGCATATGGGCCTTTGCCTCTGATATTTCACAGGAAAAATAGGAAACATGCTTACACAGTTACTTAGGCATAATTTGTACATTGCAATTTTAGAACACTTGGTTACTGGATACTGATAGTTGTCATTTAACTCTTTCAATAAAAAAAAATGAAGACAGGCAGGTTCTAAGCAGGCTTAGTAGTGTTTGTACTCGTGTTTATTTGATCATGTCACATGTCATTTAGGGCAGATACTCATTTGTCCCCCTTGAAGGTTTTCATTCTTACATTGCTTGAGTGCCTAGTGGGTTTAGAATGATTGGCTCAGTGCTACTAGTCAAACTTTCTGTGGCTGTGATATTTGTTGGTAACACACATCTGTTTATGGATATATAACCAGAAAAAAAACAGTTGTTTCAGTACAAAATCCAAGTAATTTCATTTTCACACGTGTGAAGAACACGTGGACTTCAGTGTCTGTAAGCGTTGTGCGTTCAAGCAGCAATGTGTGGGGGTTCTTGAATTTACAATAAGAACCTTCTCTAGAAAGGGAGGGGTTGCTAAGCAATGGAGTACTTTACTGAGCTAATAAAGTCTAATCAGTGTCCAGTATTAGGCAACAACCTTCAGATGTTTAAGCCCCGGGAATGTTAGCATTCCCTTTCTCTGATCTTGAATCTGAAAAAGGAAAAAAAATAGTTTATAATGTGTGTGTGTGTGTGTGTGTGTGTGTGTGTGTGTGTGTGTGTGTGTGTGTGTGTGTGTGTGTGTGTGTGTGTGTTGTGTGTGTGTTGTGTGTGTGTGTATCCCTCTATGTGAGTGGTGCATCTTTCCTTGAGCTTGGGAGCTTGAGGGTTCTGCAAAGTATCCTAGCCGTTCCTCTGGACTGAGCTTTGTAATGTTGTTCCTGGCACCTGTTGAATTAATTCATTCCTTTTTTCTTCTCCATAGCAGTGCCTAGTTAAAAAGATTTCAGTTAAAACGTATTAAGTGTGAACTGCTCCATCGGAAAACATGGCCTTACTTTGAAAAGCAGTTGTCCTTTCAGTTATAACTGTGAGTAACTGATTAAGTGTAAACAAGGCCTTAATGGACCTTCCACTACTGGGACAACTTTGACCTCCTCTTTCTACATCTTCTCTACTTCCGATGTTATGCCCTGGTACTTCTCCAGCTTCTAGTACTCCTGGATAGTGTACTGGTTAAAGAGAACCAGAGAGGAATAATTAAAAGTTATTTATACATACCTGGGGCTTCCCGCAGCTGCAGAAACCCTAATCGCTCCCAGCGGGTCCCGTCACTTCAGCCCGACTGGCCAGTCGATCGTAGCTGAAGTGCGCTCCTTGCGTACCTCTCCAGCGGCTGCTGGAGAGATACGCAAACAGCGCATTTCACTGGCGTAGGCTGGCCACGCCCCCTGGAAGGACGGGACCCGCACTGGCGAACGGAGGAAGCTGAGGACCTTGGCGTGGGAGCGATCAGGGTTTCTGCAGCTGCGGGAAGCCCCAGGTATGTATAAATAACTTTTAATTATTCCTCTCTGGTTTCTTTTAAGGGCACCACCTTTGACATGGGAATCCTGGCTCGGCTCAGTAGTACCTATTCAGTAAGGAATTTAAGACTCCCTAACACTGCAGGGTGGCCTCTTGAGCGCATGTTAATGGCTGCAGGTCTTGAGCTCTTTGAGTCCAACAGGAGAAAATGTTATAAATATGCTATATGAATATTTGGGTTATTATACTCCTTGCTGCATACTCAAACCACAATTAACTAGAGGAAGATTAGGAAACATTAAAAAGCATTCACAAGTTTGCTTTAAAATAGAAAAAAAAAAAGAAACTTGCTGACTCTGCTGGGCTGTTGCTGGGCTCATGCCAATTTACCCGATTTCCTGTTTTACGATTTTTCGATTTCTGATTTTCCGTTTTTACGAGGAGTATTTTATTTGTAATTTTTGTTGCATCAGAGAATGCAAGAAAATGAAGGGAAAAAAAAAAAGGAAAAATGGAAATCGGAAAAATGGAAAATCCGTTTTTATGATTGGTCTAAAATCACGTCGGTAATCTTATTTTTGCTGAATAAATCTGCATTCTCTGATTGATTCACTGCTTTTGAGTTCTGTGATTGGGCTAAAATGACCGAGTTGCAGTAAATCGGATTTCTGTGGAATTCCAATTTCCGTTTTCCGATTTCTGAATTGAAATCAGTATTGCCATTTTTGATTTCTGAACAGAAATGCATTATTTCAATTCAACATAAATACGAATACGCATCCCTAGTTCCACCATAGTGTATTCATTAAAAGCTGTCAAGTGGCAGCCGAACACACACTAGATTTTCAAAGGATTGCCTCTGCTGAGGGTCATCTAGCATAATGTACCAAGCTTAACCCTGGGGGTGGACCTCAAATGTACACAAAACCTTTAACTGGGGTAATGTGGAGGCAATCGGAGGCTTTCTGAACCTCTGAAGGCCCACCCAATTTAATAAAAGGTTGTCAAAGCGGAACCATAAAAGCTGATGGAGGAGCTGTACAGAGAAATGCCTACACAAGGCTAGAGATGGCCCGAACCACCGGTTCGCGAACTTTCACGTGAACTTTTGCAAACCGCAATAGACTTCAATGGGGAGGCGAACTTGAAAAAGTAGAAAAAAGTATGCTGGCCACAAAAGTGATGGAAAAGATGTTTCAAGGGATCAAGGGGCGGTTTTCAAGCCCATATGGTCGCCGGGCTGAGGTAGCTGAATGACAGAACAGTAACTGTCCAGCTGATCAAATTTGGTCTGTCCACAATGAAGCAATAACCTTGACTTAGTCTTCGGGCAGGCCTGACCGTGCCTTGCAGACCACGTGGTCAGATGGTCCCTTGACCCATTGCTGTGTGCCAGAGATGACACCACTTGCCTTTCAACATCATAGTACAGTTTGGGTATCGCCTTTTTTGAGAAATAATTGCATATCTTCTACTGCGGTGTGTGGATTTGCTTTTGTGTGCTGTTTCCCTCAGGTGGTCATCCCATTGCAGTTTGTGCTTTGTAATCATGTGCCTTCGTAAGGTAGTTGTCCCTACGCGGGTCTTGGTCTTTCCACGGCTCAATTTTCGGTGGCAGAGAGTACAGATGGCATTGCTCTCATCTGAGGCAGACACACAAAAAAGTTTCCACACCGCTGAGCCCTGGGGTGATGGCACTTTGGTGGTGGCGGCTGACTGCGTGTTAAGTGGGGTGCCAGAATCGGAGCAGGAGGAGGAAGATATGTCACGCTTCCGTGCAGAAGCTGAGAAAGATGAGGTGTTCTGTGTTAAATAGTCAACTACGTCCTGACAATATTGGGGGTTGATGGCACGTGTCTTCTTCTGAACACTGTACTTTGGTCGTGGGCCGCACAAAATCACGACAGCGCAACCTCGAACAGACCTGCCTCTGCCTTTTGTTTTGTCCATATTGGGGGGGGTGGGATGAAGTGAAAGGTATGCACTGACTTGACTAATACAATGTGCAGTCAGTCACATAGGTGCAGTTAACAGGTATGCACAGAATGGTATATCACACTGCGTGTGCTCACGTAGGTAGGTGGGTGCACTGAAGTGAACAACAGGTAGTAGGTATATGCAGGGATGGGTATTACATGTGCACCTGCCACACACAGACAGGTACTGGATAGGCACAGTGACACTGCGTGCGCTCACGTAGGTAGGTGGGTGCACTGAAGTGAACAACAGGTAGTAGGTATATGCATCAATGGGTATTACATGTGCACCTGTCACACACAGACAGGCACAGTGACACTGACTGACAGGGCTGTATATAATGCAAGTGGACCACACACAAAAAAAAATAGATCACAAGAACAAGATTAGCTCTCAAAAGAGCTGTTGAGAGGTGCCTTTTTAGCAATAAGAATCAGCCAGGAGCAAGCTAACAAGCCTACAAGAGCCTAACTAAGCTTTCCCTATGAGAGTCTGCAGCAGCTATCCCTTCACTAATTACAGCAGGCACACAAGTGAGTCCACTGCCTGACACTGCCTGCCTTTTATAAGGGGGTGGGGCTCCAGGAAGGAGTGTAGCCTATTTGGTTACAATGTGCCTGCTGACTGTGATGTAGAGGGTCAAAGTTGACCCTGATGATGCACTATAGGAGCGAACCGAACTTCTGGAAAAGTTCCCGGTTTCGCCGTGATTGCGAACCATGGAAGTTCGCCGGCGAACCGCTCGGGCCATCTCTACACAAGGCGTCCAGGATATTACTGCTATCTGAATGTGAACAGTGATGTACTCAGCGTGGCAAAAGCATGAACAGTCAACTTTGCTCATCCCTAAGCATTAACTCTATAAATAACTCAAGATTTAAAGCTTCATTAATCACAGCAGGCCTGAAATCGCTGGCAGATCCCAGTCTTTCCGTAATCTGCAGTGTTTACATTTTCGCAAAGGTGCCGTAAAGCGTATTAGTAGAGAGAGAAGCAAAATCAATTAAAGAGATGTAACTCCTTAACATGTCAGTGCTATCAGCTCACTCAGGTCATGGAAAGATTACGCGGTAATCAATAGCTTGCTCCGTTCCCGAGCCTATTCTATATGCATTGTGCTGCGTACAACGGGGTCCACGTAATTAGTAGACACAGTATAACAATGCCACTATGGACATCATCATCTCAGCCTTTATGCAATATAGGTCTTAATAAAACAAGGAGAGAACACAGATATCTTTCCTTCCAACGTAGTTTGACTCTCTTTTTCCAGACTCCCTTAATGCTGTTCCACAGTATTGATCAGCAGTGCATCATCTGCTTTTCCTCTCAATACGAGACATGTTTAACATAAGCTTTTTATAGACCTGAACCCTTCAGTCTCTTGTTTCCCCCCCCCATTCAATCTATCCGCAAGTTGCTTGTCAGCATCCCCTGCCTGCTTTTTCTAATCAATGTACTTTAATCATTTGTATCTTTCTCCAATATCCATTCTCTTTACTGCCAGTCTACCACTTTGCCCTGTGTGATGCTTCACATCCTGCCAACATCTCCCTCCAGATACGGGGGAAAGACGCAGCGGATTAATCTGGTGAAAGAGTGTGAAAAAAATACAACTTTGGTTTTTATTCACTTCATTTCACTAGATGAGAGCGAGACTCTCTTGTCTCACCCCTCCTGCTCCTTCTCTTTCTCCTCCTCCTCCCTCCATACATTGACACGCGACCACAGCACTTCCATTTGCAGAGAAGAACATGTAAAAAGATCAGAGCACTCCATGAAGTGGGTGATCGATCTGGCATAATTAGAAATAGTGCTGGTAGCTCAGCGTAAGTGAGTCCCAAGGAAATTGTCACAGGAGATGACAGGGTTGGGGAGAAGTATTGTCTTGTCGACTTCTGCAGATGCCGTCTTACTGAGTGCTGAGGAGGAAATAATAAAGTGTGTGTGTGTGTGCGCGTGTGCGCGTGTGTGTGCGTGTGTGCGCGTGTGTGCGTGTGTGCGTGTGTGTGTGTGTGTGTGTGTGTGCGTGCGTGTGTGTGTGTGTGCGTGCGTGTGTGCGCGTGTGTGTGTGCGTGCGCGTGTGTGCGTGCACGTGTGTGTGTGTGCATGTGTGCGCGTGTGTGTGTGCGTGTGTGTGTGTGTGTGCGCGTGTGTGCGTGTGTGTGTGTGTGTGTGCGTGTGTGCGCGTGTGTGCGTGCGTGTGTGTGTGTGCATGCGTGCGTGTGTGCGTGTGTGTGTAGGTGTGTGTGCGTGTGCGTGTGTGTGCGTGTGTGCGTGTGCGCTTGCGTGCGTGTGTGCGTGCGTGTGTGTGTGTGTGTGAACATATACATGGTAACAATTGACTAGCTTAGGAGGGAATACTTTGTCTGCAAAGGATGAGCATTTTAAAGAAACAATGTAAAAGAAAAAAGTGCACCTGGGGGTACTTACCTTGAGAGGGGGGAAGCCTGGGGATCCTATCGAGACTCCCTCCATCCTCCTCCATCCCACGGTGGTTTCGCTGGGCCCCTCCGAATGGCGGCTATGTAAATATTTAATTTCCCCGGCTCCAGCGCAGGTGCAGTAGCGGCTCTCGGCTCAGGATCAGGTGGAAATACTGTAGCCAATCCCAAACATATTTATAGAGGAACCGTAGTGAAAAGGGGGGAAAAAAAATGAATACATTGCAAAGTGAGAAGTTAAAAAAAAGAAGGGAGATTAACCATTAAGGACATCGCTAGTTTGAATCTACGCCCTGTTTTGATGCTGATGTGGCTGCCAGGGCGTAGATTTCAGCTCACCGGCACTGCATGTTCTCGGCTCTCTCGACGCTCCCGCTGATCTCGTCGGTGTCTCCCAGCCAAAGCTCACTCACCCTGCCGTCTCTATGATGGCAGAGCCCTGTGAGTGGGTCAGGAGCCGATTTCATTGGCTCCTGACCCTGTCTATCCATATAAGCAACTCCCATTGGCTTACATTGATAGACACAGTCAGGAGACAATGAAAGCGACTCCTGACTGGCTCAAAGGAACTCTGCTGTCTCTACGAGGTATCCTGAGGATCCCGGCGTGCCGCGTGGACAGCGGTTGCAGCGGGTATGTGCGGCGATTCGTAGGCAATCCACGGTTTCTGGTACCAGAGGTCTCTTGTCCTTTAGTGGAGCAGAGACTGCTGGTACATAAGTGGTTAAGAAGTGATTGATATTCACTTTGTAATTTATTCATATTGTTTGTTTAACATTCAGCTTGCATGTAATCATCTTTACTACTGGCAGACATGGGAAAAAAAAAAAAAAACAGACTGCACCAACTGCCATTATCTATAACCACACCCCTAACAATGCAATAGGCTAAAAGTTTTGTTTTTTGTTTTTTTTTAATAGATATACTGTACATAAGCACAGAGGGAGATACGGGTTGCTTGACATTTGGAAACAGCTGTTATTTCCCACAATGCAACGAGGTTCGCAGGCAGCAAACTGTCAGGACCATGGTCCTGACATCGCACTGTGGGAGGGGTTTCACCCCAATATCAGCAACGCAGACCCCCCTGATGATCTATTTGAGAAAAGGTAAAGATTTTTCATGGTAAAGGGGCTACTGAATGGGGTAAAGTTTAACCCTTAGTTACAGTTCCTGTGTAACCTTCCTGGTAGCATTGACATGTATGTAGTGTTGAGCCAAAATTTTCGTAAATTGCGCATTTCCTTAATTACGGATGCAAATTTTGCCGCTACAACACGAATTAGTAATTTCGTAATTGCCATACAAATCGTAATTTGGAATTCCCCTTGCATCCCCTGCTTATGTAAATACATTCACCTCTACCACGTGTTGGGGGATTATTGGGTTTCCCACAGAGGCATCTCATATACTCTTTTTGGCCATCATAATTTATGACTTAATCAGGGTATATAGTAAATAATGCCGTAGCTAGGCAACAGCCTTGCTAGAATGGTGACATATATCTTTGTGTTTAGCTATTTCTTATAGTTGAGGCTTAATCTGTTTTTATTTCATGCAATTGATGTGCCGCTGCTTCTGTAAGGATAGTGATGTCTCAAGTTATCTACACGGATTATTCTTTGTTGGGCATACCTGCATGGTTTGCCATTGATTGTACTGTGTGTGATGCCCGCTTTGTGCCCCCGCCGTCAGATCCGGATGCTTGTTGGCCTCTCGGGCCTTCATGCGGGGCTTGGCGGACGCGGCGGGCGCTCTATTGATTGGTTCGCCCGTCGCGCACTGGCCCGGGCGTGGGGGCGGGAGGGACCGTGTACTGCGGCCGGATTGGGCGGCGGTTGTCACTTAGCTGCCGGATCATGCAAAGCTGGACACGCCTCCTGAAGAAGCCGGTAGAGCCGGTGAAATCGATTGAGGACGCCGTCCTCCGTGTTTTCCCCTGCTCTCTAGCACACACCCTAACCTGGGACTCATCCCCTCCATTGCCTTACTCTTCCACTGTCTGCACTCAACTACTTTGTCCATCCAGCCTAGATGAGCCACATCTAAAGGACACAGTAAGAGCCCGTTGGGCAACCAGAGTGCTAGCTGGCTTCCATGCCATGCACAGGAACTGCTTTCTGCTTTGCTGAATGTGCTTTTGTGGGACTCACATCAAGTCAGGCCTGCGTATTGCATATGCTGAAGATACCTATGCTTGCTTTGATGTGCTGGCTGCTCTGTGCATACTATGATATGGTGAAGTATCTCTGTTATGAACTGTGATATTGCTAGGAAGATTGACCTTCTGAGCACTCTAACTGGATTGATACCTTGATATTGCTGAGCACGTTCATCTTCGCCCATTCTTTAGTCCCATAATTATACTGGATCCCATATTACTCTACATACAGTATATCAGAACATTTATATAAAGAGGTTTTTTTGATAGGCTGCACAGCCTTAATTGATCCATGTGCACAGGATACAGCAACTTTCTAGCAAGAATTAAGGGATTATCAAAGTGAGGGGTATTAATGCCCAGGGATGGGGGTTGATGGTGGGGTTTTGGGGGTAATTTGCTGTTATGTGCTTTTATTGAGATTTTGCAAGTATTGAATAAAGTTTTATATTTTTATAAATAACGGATTTGTACTCAATCAGGACATACCCTCCCTATGCTACGTACACACATGCAACAACGATCGCTCATTGAGAACGACGAACGAACTTTTAATTGATGAAAGAACGACCTAAGTAAAGATAGTTTTAAAAGGTGTGTAACGATCTGATCGTTAGAACGAACGTTACATCACGTAAAGCAACTATTGCGCCTGCGCATAAAAATGAGAAGTTTCACAGAGAAATAGTGAAATACGCATGTCAAGCCTAGTACGAACGACCGTTTCCAACGATGTACTACTTTTGCAAACGATCGTCGTTGGTTAAAATCCGCCGAGACAGAACTTTCTTTTGTAACGATTTGGCTCGTTCGTCGTTTGCCCTAATAGTCGGTGGTTCGTTTTTTGTAACGATCGTCGTTGGTAAAGATCGGGGAACGATCGTTACAAACGACTATAGTCGCATGTGTGTACGCACCTCTACATTTGACTTCAAAGTTTTTTTTTTTGTATGTAGTGTTGAGCCCAAATTTTCGTAATTTCGCATTTCCTTAATTACGGATGCAAATTTTGCCGATACAACACGAATTAGTAATTTTGTAATTGCCATGCCAACCGTAATTTGAAATTCCATAAGTGAAATTTCGATTTTGCATTTTGGCTCAAATTTGCGTTCAACGTGAAATTTTCGTAATTTCATGTTTTTAATAGAAACAAAGTTATTTTTATTACGAAAATTTACATCATTTTGTTTCTAATAGTAATTATGCACATTTAGGTAATGACAAAGCTCAGGAAAATCACTCATTGATTGCAATTAAAGCTTGTTTACACTAGGGGCGTTCTTGGCCTTTTTTCAAGCGCAGACAATTTTTTAAATCGCCCACAAAACGCTTGTGCAATGAATCTCTATGAGAAGGTTCATATCAGCGCAGTTCTTGCGCGGTATGTCCAGCAATGCGGTGCCTGGACCATTTTTGGGGCGTTTTTGCTATAATGGAAGGTATAGGAACTTAATGCTCACAAAACCACTTTATGCGGCGATTGTGTTCACATTTTTTTAATAAATACATTGTATTTTTTTTTTCCGGATCAAAGAGTTTACTTCCTGACTTGTGTCAGGGAGTGAATTACAAAACCATCCTGGAAAAGCGCTTAGTGCTCTTTCACACCAGAGCCCTTTTCTGCGTTGTAACACAAAGGCAGTTCTTTGCATTAACCAAGGTAATATGAAAGTCCATAGACTTTCATTTTACCTTTCACACCTGATGCTGCGTTTCGGTGCATTGCATTTCGACACACCCGGGAGCGTCGATCCGCCGGCAGCCGGCGTTTTCCGTCGGGCTCAATTAATAGCTACCGCCGCTGATTGCGTCGCACTGCAGATACCCGACGACACTGCGCAGGCTATCAACGCGTGCAGGAGAACGGCTCCTGCACGCGTTGTCTGGTGTGAAAGAGCCCTTAGAGCCAGAAATGCAGCGTGGAGTGGAGCGCGCAGGGGTGAATAAAAACCGCACAGAAACGCAAAACGATTGTGTTTCTGATTTAAGGTGTGAATGAGACCTTACTGATTGCAAATACTGATAATGCAAAGACCCCTGCACATGCTGTTGCTTTAAATGTGTCAGGAGGCACTATCTGCACCCACTTCTAAGACAGTTGCTCTTTGTCATGGTGCACTTAGCGGTTTTGGGCCTTGCAATGCATCAGGAGATGCATGCGTTGCAAGACTCACTACACGCACTTCCTCCTTCAATCTGGAAGGAAGGAGGAAGTGTGCGGTGTTGAGGCTTGCAACGCGTCCAATAGGACTCTTGAGTCGTGCAAGCTGTTTGGAGCGCAGGGAGGACGACGGACTTATGGGTAATTAACTCCTTCTCACTCACCCGCACAGCTTAGGGAATTAAGCGTCATTTAAATTACGTATTCGAGTCCTTAGGGACTCGTGACCAGGCATGGGCTGAAATTCGGCTTCGGGTCATCCGGATAGGTACTATCCGGATTTCACCCAGTAATGCTGTGCGGGTTGGGCGGGGGGGGGGTCAAGCTTACTTGTCTGACGTCTTCTTCGCTTGTCCCTCGGCGCCTCCCACGATGCGTTCCAATCTGCTGTCACGTGATTACAAACACTTCCTCCTTCCAGGTTGAAGGAGGAAGTGTTTGTAGTCACGTGATGCTGCGTGGACCGCATCGTGGGAAGCACCAGGGATGGACGAAGAAGACGTCAGACAGGTAAGGTTGACCCCCCCTGCCCAGTCCGCACGGCATTACTGGTTAAAATCCGGATAGTAACTATCAGGATGACCCGAAACCGAATTTCAGCCCATGCCTGCTCGTGACTACTCGTGAGCCCATGCCTGATTTTGATCATATTTTTGCATCGTATTGGTGATAGATTTTTCTGTTTGCGATTATTAAATTGCAGGAAAAATTGCAAGAAAAATAATTGAACCACTTTTTTGCATAGAAATCCCTGTGAAATTATATGCCAGGTAGGTTGGAGCTCCATGCTCACTTACTTTGCTTTCCTAGCCAATACAAGCCTACGTGGGTAAAAGGAGTCAATAAGACTAGGTGGAGATGCTTTGTATTTATTCACTTGAAAACAAATATTTAACCCTGAAAGATGTTTTATAAACAATTTAACTGACAAAAAAATGTAAGGGCAAAGGGTTTATAAAACATGCCTATGTGTTTTAGTATGCCACCAAAACAGCACTGTGCCAGCTACTAGTTGGCAAGCACTACAGTGATTGCTGGCAGCATAGCGCTGGCTGAAAATCACTTTGTCAAGTCCAGATCTATCAGCAGAGGCTCCCTGCGTACAGGTTGTGTGTTGTTTAAAAAAACGTGATTACCGCTTTATACATTTTTTGAAAATCAGGACCACTGTATACCAGTGCCATTTTCTGAGTTTACGTGGCTAACTGCATTGTGGATGAGCTCTTGTTTTTCATACCTGTTTCCATTAGAAATTAAAATGGGGATAGGCCCTCTTTATTACTAAAGTGAAACCTACAGTATCTGTCTGTCCCCTTTGCATTATAAATTACCTTTTTCCTATGTTGCTGTCACTTACAGTAGGTGGTAAAAAGCTGACAGATCTGATTTTGGACTAGTCCCTCTCCTCACTCCAAATTCTCAGTATTATCATAGTATTATCTTTATTTTTTACAACATAACTTCCTAAAAATAATTTATACAAACATGCCAGCCATCCTGGGCTGAACCTCCCATGATGCCATCTGAACTGTGTGTGTCTGGTGGCGTCTTCCAAGATGCGGCATCCTGCACCTATGCCTTGCTACCTATACAGTGGGCACCTATGTCTAGCTACCTATACTGGGGGCACCTATGTCTGGCTACCTATACTGGGGGCACCTATGCCTTGCTACCTATACTGGGGGCACCTATGCCTTGCTACCTATACAGTGGGCACCTATGTCTGGCTACCTATACTGGGGGCACCTATGTCTGGCTACCTATACTGGGGGCACCTATGCCTTGCTACCTATACTGGGGGCACCTATGCCTTGCTACCTATACAGTGGGCACCTATGCCTGGCTACCTATACTGGGGGCACCTATGCCTTGCTACCTATACTGGGGGAACCTATGTCTGGCTACCTATACTTGGGGCACTTATGTCTGGCTACCTATACTGGGGGCACCTATGCCTTGCTACCTGTACTGGGGGAACCTATGTCTGGCTACCTATACTGGGGGCACCTATGTCTGGCTACCTATACTGGGGGCACATATGCCTTGCTACCGAAACTGGCAGCACATATGCCTTGCTACCTATACTGGGGGAACCTATGTCTGGCTACCTATACTGGGGGCACCTATGTCTGGCTACCTATACTGGGGGCACCTATGTCTGTCTACCTATACTGGGGGCACATATGCCTTGCTACCTATATTGGGTGAACCTATGCCTGGGTACCTTTACTGGGGGCACCTATGCCTTGCTACCTATACTGGGGGCACCTATGTCTGTCTACCTATACTGGGGGCACCTATGCCTTGCTACCTATACTGGGGGAACCTATGCCTTGCTACCTATACTGGGGGCACCTATGCCTTGCTACCTATACTGGGGGCATCTATACCACAGATAAATCTCTATTTTATATAAGTGTATTTTAAAGCAAACTTGAAGCTAAACTTATGAGATACAGCTAAGAAATAGAACACTAGTAGCAAAGAAAAAGGTCTCATGTTGTATTCCAGTACAAGAGGAGTTAAGAAAAATGAAGTTGTTATCAATGCAATAAAGCTAGTCTGAGCTCTTCGATCCACTGGGAGGAATACAGCCCTGTTTTCTGAAGCACGTAAACAGCAAAGGAACAGTGAGAGACAGCTTGAGGTTTTACTGCATAAAAAAGTTCAAAGAGTCCTTAGCTCTGCTTTGTTTTATAGCTTAAAAGACAGTCATGCTCATCACAAGTCGAAAGTTGCCATCTCCATGTCTAATGGCCGTCACTACAGCATTAAGCAGTTTATTAATTGTGGCACAAAATTTGTGGTGTATTTGGTTGAGTGCACCCTGTGTTCATTGCAGTATGTGGGGTGCTCCACAAGGCCATTAAGACAGAGGGTGGCTGAACATTATTTGGGGGCGGGTTGGGCCACTACAAACATCTCTAATGTGGCCAAGCACTTTAGGGACCAACATGATGGGGTGATGAGGGGTTTTCGTTTTCAGGGGATTGAGCGGGTGTTACCATCTAAGAGAGGAGGCGACCTCTATAAGCAACTACTGAAAAGAGAGGCTATGTGGATACATCGCCTGGGTTCCAGAGCCCCTCGGGGCCTTAACGCTAGATGGGACCTGGCGTTTATCACATGATTCTTTTCTTTCGCCCCCCCTCCCCTTTTCCTTTCTTTTTTCTTCTCCCCGCTCCCCCCCCCCCTTCTCTCCCTTCTTTTCCCTTCCCTTTTCTCCCTACCTTTTTCTCTCCCCCCCCCCACTTTCACCCGTTCCCCCCCCCCCCCCCCCCCCTCTTTTCCTGATTTCCTGCCCCTACATACCATGGCTCTATGTGACATAGCATGTCGCTAAATTTATAAACTTTGATGTTTGCTGCTCTTTGAGATAGAAAATATTTTAATATGTTTTAATGTTCTGTGTATGTGGTTTTATGCATTTTGTATGTACCTATTCAGAAGAAATATGCCTTGCACCTGTAAAACTATGGTTTTCTCCTCTGTCCCCTCCCCCTTTTGGATGTGGTTCAGAGGATCAGGTGTTCAGACAATCCCCTATTTAAGGGGAGTTTATCATTAGTCAGTTAGCTATGATTAAGGGCCTGAATGGCTTGAAACATGTCAGCTCTCTGATGCTTGTCCTAATGTCTTGCTGATGTATATGTCCGAATAAAGTTTGGAACCTTGGACTGGTGCAGACCTTCCATTTTTTCTGTATTCCTGTGGGCCTGCTGACCTGGTCGTGCACAGCCTTGGCTCCTGTGGGTGATAGCGGTGTTCACAGACTTTGTTGCAGATACTCCAGCTATACACCTGCTCCCCACGTCTATGCTTGGACTTCACCTATTTTACATTGACAACATCTACTGGTTTTAATGGCATCCAAGGAGCAGCGAACACTAAGGAGCAACACCAGTCGACTCATGTCTTCCAATGAGCCAAGTTTGGGCTCTCCTGGCAACCTCAAAAACTCTGTTTCACACAATTCCCATACTGTTCCCTCTGTATTTGGATTGTCATCTATAGATGTTACACCTGATCATGTCCTTACTGAAGGCACTAAGGGTCCCAGCCAGCCAGCCAAGTTGCAACATCAGCAGGGGGCTTTGCTACAGGACGGAGGCACTAAGGGTTCCAGCCAGCCCGCTCAATTACATTACCTGAGGGAGGTGCCTCTATGCTGCATTGATGTCTCCGGATCCGTAATGGAGAAGAGCCAGGCAGGTGTAAAACTCGTTGCCTGGTCGCAACTGGAGACGGCTGAGAGAGACGTCATCCAGGAAACAGGAAGTAGGGCGGAGCCACACCGCCGACACTCTGTGGGATCTTTCACCGGGCGAGTGGAGGAACGAGATGCACCGCTAGACATGGGTGCACGTCCCAAAAAGAACATGGCATCTGCTATTGCGCCCGGTTTTGTGGCGTCCCCCTCCACGGACCAGCTGAGACCACGCTGCAGGACCATGGTAAGAGAGCTACTAGCTGGCTCTGATAATTATGCAACCATTAACACTGGGGCTCTGACTGTGGATGCCCAACAGGCGGGCACTTTGAACAATGCTTCTGTTGTGGTGTCCAGTGATTTCCCTTCTAATCCTTGTCTTGACGTTTTGGCACAGTCAGAGTCTGCCCATAATCAGATGACTGCTAATCCTTGTGCTGAGAAGGTGTCTGGCAGTGGAGTGACTGAGTCTAACATAGTGCCTGATTATAGCCAGGACGGACATATCATCCCTTTGGGGAATCTGCCTTATAATCCGGAACGCTGTAATAAATTTGCAACAGTTTTCTCTCGAGCCCCGAATCCACCGGGCATTGACCCTGACACCCAATTGAGAACTGCCTTTCATAGACTGGAAGATGTGTTGGTGAAAGAGACCAAGTTTTGGTGGGACTTAACTAGTCTTAAGCAGTATGTTGCGGAGAACATCATTCCGCGTGGTCTCCGAATCAAAAAAGTCCCCACAACAATATATTCCGACAAATTTGTGGTTGAGTGGAATAGTATTCTCACAGACTGCTCCCTCAAACTGATGCGTCTCATTATTACCTATGAGGAGGAGAAACTAACCGAGTTGAGACTTAAAGTTATTGATATTAAAAACGGCATGCATAAATCATCTAATGTTGATATGTATGATGATCTCAATAAGAAAATGCTTGATAATATCTTAAAACTAGAAATAATGATTACTGATATGAAGCGCACTAAGTACATGAGAGACACAGATGATTATGATAAAGGGGTTGTCTATGAATGGGGGCGCTGGGAGGGCATACTTAAATCCCCCACACCATACCAACAGAGGTCACGTTCTCGTAGCAGAAGGCGAGACAGGAGGAGGGTTAGTTTCAGTTCCCCTGAGGTCACAGAGCCAGCACCTGTCCATCCAGACGATTCAATACCCACACAGAGGGCAGCGGGTGGGAATAGGGGAACTCCAAAAAACTTACCAGGCCAGCCCTCCTATTATCAGACACAAAAGCATTTCAGAAGGAAGGGCAAGAGAGGAAAAGGAGGACCAGGAGAGCAGGGGTCAGGAATAGGAGGTCAAGATCCCCGACAGTAGAGTGTGACAGTATTTGTAATATTGTCAATTTGTCTAAATATGGTCTTAATGATACTGAAATAAAGGTTTTGTCTAAAGGTTTATCCTTTTCTCCCACCCACCACTTTTTTGAAACTTTGCTTGATGTGAATAGATTTGTCAGGTCCTTGCTTCTGAGAAAGCATTTTGGGGATAGGGAGAATGAGGGAAAGTCTCTGGCTGTGACCGGAATGTCTGACATTGGTGACTTTAAAGACACTCGCTGCAGGTGGGCACTTGATGCTCTATCTTCTGACAGTATAGGTCTTGTCACCTCAGATGATGTGAAGCCGGTGCCTTTGAGGAATCCTGATTTCTACCCCACTACAGCCAGGTCCAGTTATGTGGATACTTTCCAGGAACTAGTTGAGAGGGATCTTCTGCAGCTGTCTGAGAGGCCGACCTCTGCTGAGCTTGGTGCCCTTAAAGGCTTACAAAATAATAAACAGATTGTTATACGAAATGCCGACAAGGGTGGCTCGGTGGTGGTGTTGGACGCCGATATGTACGCGAGCGAGGCCCTCAGACAGTTGGAGGATGCGAATACCTATATAAGTTTGGATGTCGACCCTACCTTGGAATTCCAGAAGAGACTATGTAGCCTCCTTTCTTGCGGTGAAAGTCTGGGAGTCATAGACCAAAGACTAAAACACTTTTTGGAGGTTAAGTTCCCTATTATTCCAATCTTCCACCACCTGCCCAAGATTCATAATAAACCGGGCTCTCCCCCAGAGGGCAGACCCATTGTGGCTGGCATTGGCTCTCTGGGGGAGCGCCTGGGGTCTTGGATAGATTCTTTATTGCAGCCCCTGGTAAGGCGCCTTCCAGGATATGTCAAAGACACAAAGCATTTATTGGCGAGTATGGGGCATATGAAGTGGAGGGCTGGATATTTGTGGGTTACGGTAGACGTTAAGTCTCTCTATTCATGTATTCCACATGGATTGACACTAAAGGCTCTCGACTTTCACCTCTCCAGATATTCGGATTATTCGCAGGATCTTCGCACGTTTATTCTCATGGCCGTCGAGCACCTCCTGGCCCACAACTACTTCATGTTTGACGGCCGGTTTTTCCTCCAGAGGCAGGGTGCTTCCATGGGTGCTAAGTTCTCACCATCCCTTGCGAATTTATACATGGGGTGGTGGGAAGAGTGCCATGTCTTTGGGGGATCCTGCCGTCTGCTGGAGGATGTTGTGTGGTACGGGAGGTACATTGACGATCTGTTAATTATCTGGAGGGGTGATGTGTCGGGAGCGGAATGCCTCATCAGCTATTTTAATCATAATAACCTGAATCTGCAATTCACACATTCGATAGAAGCTGTTTCTATTAGTTATCTAGACATCACCTTGACCGGTAATTTAGACACTGAGGCCATCAGCACTAGAACGTTTAGAAAGCCATGTAGTGGCAACACCACTCTTAGAGCTGACAGTTGTCATCCGGCCCACACGGTACGTGGTATTCCCGTTGGGGAATTCATTAGAGCCAGACGAAATTGCTCAGATGAGGCCAATTTACCCGGCGAGTTCAAAGTGGTCGAGAATCGCTTGAAGGCTCGGGGTTATCCCACTTGGTCTATCAGGAGGGGGAAGTCTAGGGCCTTAGAAAAATGTCACCAGGATTTATTGGGGGAGTCCACACAATATGCCCAGAAACCACATAGGCCCACTTTTGTGAGTACATATTCGGTTGACTTTAAGAAGGTGACTAATATTATCAACAAACATCTCCCCATTTTGGAGGGAGATGTAGGCCTCTCCCCGGTCTTGATAAATGGTGTTGACTTCTCTAGCAGACGGGCCCCTACACTCGGGCAAATCCTCTCACCCAGCCTTTTCAGTTCAGATCTGACTCGTGAGACTTGGCTGTCGGTGGTGGGGTCATATAAGTGTGGTGTCCCAACGTGCAGATATTGTCATGCTCATCACAAGTCGAAAGTTGCCATCTCCATGTCTAATGGCCGTCACTACAGCATTAAGCAGTTTATTAATTGTGGCACAAAATTTGTGGTGTATTTGGTTGAGTGCACCCTGTGTTCATTGCAGTATGTGGGGTGCTCCACAAGGCCATTAAGACAGAGGGTGGCTGAACATTATTTGGGGGCGGGTTGGGCCACTACAAACATCTCTAATGTGGCCAAGCACTTTAGGGACCAACATGATGGGGTGATGAGGGGTTTTCGTTTTCAGGGGATTGAGCGGGTGTTACCATCTAAGAGAGGAGGCGACCTCTATAAGCAACTACTGAAAAGAGAGGCTATGTGGATACATCGCCTGGGTTCCAGAGCCCCTCGGGGCCTTAACGCTAGATAGGACCTGGCGTTTATCACATTATTCTTTTCTTTCGCCCCCCCCCTCCCCTTTTCCTTTCTTTGTTCTTCTCCCCGCTTCCCCCCCCCTTTTCTCCCTTCTTTTCCCTTCCCTTTTCTCCCTACCTTTTTCTCTTCCCCCCCCCCCCTCTTTCACCCGTCCCCCCCCCCTCTTTTCCTGATTTCCTGCCCCTACATACCATGGCTCTATGTGACATAGCATGTCGCTAAATTTATAAACTTTGATGTTTGCTGCTCTTTGAGATAGAAAATATTTTAATATGTTTTAATTTTCTGTGTAAGTGGTTTTATGCATTTTGTATGTACCTATTCAGAAGAAATATGCCTTGCACCTGTAAAACTATGGTTTTCTCCTCTGTCCCCTCCCCCTTTTGGATGTGGTTCAGAGGATCAGGTGTTCAGACAATGCCCTATTTAAGGGGAGTTTACCATTAGTCAGTTAGCTATGATTAAGGGCCTGAATGGCTCGAAACATGTCAGCTCTCTGATGCTTGTCCTAATGTCTTGCTGATGTATATGTCCGAATAAAGTTTGGAACCTTGGACTGGTGCGGACCTTCCGTTTTTTCTTAAAAGACAGAGGCCAATATGCAATTCATTTTTTCACCTGAGTTTTCTCCTAGGTGATATTTTCCCACCTTGTAAATAAAATGCCTTGTAAACCCCCAGCAAGCAAGAAAATGCTCAAATTATTTTTTTAAAGTACTTATTCACCTACTCTTTGGTACTTTTTCAATTGCAAATAACAGAACATTATTTTAAATACAAGATAAAAATGATCTCCTAGCAGAAAACTCAGGAAAAAAGTGAATTGCACATGGGCCAGAGGTGACAGAAAGGGTGTACAAGCGGCACAAGGGGACAGAGGTAACAGAAAGGGTGTACAAGCGGCACAAGGGGCCAGAGGTAACAGAAAGTGTGTACAAGTGGCACAAGGGGACAGAGGTAACAGAAAGGGTGTACAAGCGGCAAAAGGAGACAGAGGTGACACAAAGGGGGAACAGGCGGCACAAGGGGCCAGAGGTAACAGAAAGGGTGAGCAAGCGGCACAAGGGGACAGAGGTAACAGAAAGGGTGAACAAGCGGCACAAGGGGACAGAGATGACACAAAGGGGAACAGGCGGCACAAGGGGACAGAGGTGACACAAAGGGGGGACAGAGGTAACACAGGTTGGAACAGAAGTGACACACAGGAGGAACAGAAGTGACACACAGGGGGAACAGCGGTGGCACACAGGGGGAACACAGGCAGCACGAGGAGAAAGAGGAGGCACTCAAGGAACACAGGTAGCACAAGAGGAACATTGCCACATTGTGTGTATTTTGGGGAATACGTTGCCGAATTGTGCGTATATTTTGGGGGATACGCTGCTGCATTAGGTGTATTTTGGGGGATATACTGCCAGATTGTATTTTTGGGGATACGCTGTTGCATTATAGTTACATATAGTTACATAGTTATTTTGGATGAAAAAAGACATACGTCCATCGAGTTCAACCAGTACAAAGTACAACTCCAGCCTGCTCCCTCACATATCCCTGTTGATCCAGAGGATACCCTTTGAGGATACACTTCCAAACTATGTGTATTTTGGGGGATATGCTGCTGAATTATGTGTATTTTGGGGGATATGCTGCCGGATTATGTGTATTTTTGGGGGATACACTGCTTCATTATGTGTATTTTTGGGGGATACACTGCTTCATTATGTGTATTTTTGGGGGATACACTGCCGCATTATGTGTATTTTTGGGGGATACACTGCCACATTGAGTTTATTTTGGGGATACACTGTGTTATTTTGGGGAAAATGCCACATTACATGTATTTTGCAGGGAATTACTGCCATGTTATGTGTATTTTGGGGCGAAACTGCCTTATTATAAGTATTTTTTGGTAAATGCTGCCATATTATGTGTATTTTGGGGAAAACTGCTTAGCCAGGAGATTCTTCTGTTTTTAACTATTGCCCGTACTGAGTGCTGGGACTCACTCCAATCTCTCTGACAGCTCCCAGTAATCTGTGCCAATAGCAAGGTGTGTGTCAATATGTAGTTATATAGCACTGACATCTTCTGCAGCACTTTACAAAGTGCATAGTTATGTTACTGACTGTCCTCAGAGGAGCTCACAATCTAACCCTGCCATAGTGTAATGTCCTACCATATAATTATTATGTATTTACTGTATATAACACTGACATCTTCTGCAGCACTTTGCAGAGTAATTAGTCATGTCACTGGCTGTCCTCAGAGGAGCTCACAATATAATACCTACCATTTTTTTGTGGGAGAGAACACTGGCTAATGTGTTTTTATGGTGGGAACATTTCCTACTTGCTTGTTTAAGGGTCACTTTACTCATATCTGGGGAGAAAACACGGGCCCACTGACTTTGGATTACACCCTTACTATGAAATTTTTATTGGCCACGCCCACTGCATGTTTTGGACCCACCCGCTGCATTTTGTGGTCAAGCCCATTTTCACAGTGAATGTGCGCCGTCATTGTCCTTTTGGGGGGGGTGGGGGGGGTGGAGAGTTATAGGTCTGAGGTGCCTAGGGCAGCCTGAACCCTAAATACAGCTAGTGGGTGTCAAGGGGCCCACCTGTCACCGTATGTGACCTCTCTTCACTTCAGCTTACCAAAAGGGGGCCCAAAGCTATTACTTTGCCTAGGCACTCATTACATCTTAATTTATCTCTGGCCCTAAGGAGCCTGGTCAGTTGCCCTGATGAACCTTAAAGAGGAAATCCAGTGACAATAATGTCATTAAAAAAGTGCTTCATTTTTACAATAATTCTGTATAAATGATTTAGTCAGTGTTTGCCTATTGTAAAATCTTTCCTCTCCCTGATTTACATTCTGACATTTATCACATGGTGACATTTTTACTGCTGACAGGTGATGTCAGTGGAAGGAGATGCTGCTTGCTTTTTTGTCAATTGGAAACAGCTGTAAAACGCTATTTCCCACAATGCAATGCGGTTCACAGACAGGAAACTGCCAGGACCATAGTCCTCACAGTTTCCTGTGGGAGGAGTTTCACCACAATATCAGCCATGCAGAGCCCCCTGATGATCCGTTTGTGAAAAGGAATAGATTTCTCATGTAAAAGGGGGTATCAGCTACTGATTGGGATGAAGTTCAATTGTTGGTCACGGTTTCTCTTTACCACATATTCAATTTTTTTTCTTTGCTCCAACTGCTAAAATTGCCTTATGGTGTTCAAAGGACTTCAGTGTCTAATAATGAGAGTTTTGTGATTGGGGGAAATGAAAAGAAAAGATTCTGATCAGGGTCCTTTTCATTATACTGTCCCATTAGGATGGGCTATCTAACTTACCAAGCATAGAACTATAACAAAGGCCTACAGCCTACAGTATGATGAGAAATTCCTCCTGCTAGGTCTCTTGATCTGGTAGGAGAAACAGGTCAGATTCGCATTTGCCTCCGTACAACACATACCTCAAGACTAAACAGAGAGGGAGAGATTAGAGATCTCTCGCCTTGTACCGCTTGTACATTATATACCAATTATCACATAGACTGACACATCCTATTATGGCCACATAAAACGAAGGCCATTTTCATTTATCATTTTCTACATGAGGTACCACTTAAAATAACACTTGGCTGTGAAACGGAGGAAAAAAAGGGGTCAAGTCTTCAAGATCTGTCTCTTAGAAGTAATCCGCTACGCGTATGTCATATAGAAATTGCCCAGATTTAAACATGATTAAAATGTAGACATTATCAAATGATGAGGAGAGGGAATCATGCCCTACTGTCACTACTGGAGTTTATGATGTCCTTATGTACAGTACATCATAAGCTAAGTGAAAAGCGCCAGGTGATATTTGCCGCGCTGTAAGCTTTTAAAGTAAGCTCTTAAAGTGAACCCGAGGTGAAAATAAAGTAATGATATAAACAATTGTATTAATACTCCTACTCCTAAAAATGACTTTTCAAAATATTTCATGGTTTTTACTTTATACTTACACATTTACAAAGTAGATAGGGTGGTTGATTCACTATAACAAATAGCGTGCCTTATTGGAGTTAACACGCCTTATCAGAGTTAACATGTCTTATCAAAGTAGCATAGCGAGCACTAAAAACTTATGCATAATTGGCAATGATGAGAACTCCACTCGTCCTGCCCTGACCCCTGCGGGTCCAATCACTTTAGAGGACATTATCCCCAGAGTTTGATTGGCCCAACGGGCTACGTGTCAAGTTTCCTGTCAAGTGACAGGGAGCCTATGGGGTAAATCAAAGACCCCTTACCTCACAGTCAGCAGACACATGGCAGCCAATCAGCTAGCATCCCTTCCTGGACCACCTACCCCCCAATCAAAAAGCAGTAGCAGTGGCCATATTGGATAAATTATCTGCTGGCTGCTGACTGTTAGTGAGAGCAGGGTCAGACTTGCTGCAGATAGGTAGGGAAAGCATTAGCTAGGCCTGTGTTCTTGTTCCTCACTTTCTGTGAAAGCACCCTAAACAGCCCTTTTGAGGGCTAGTACATCGATCTCCTGTGTCATTATGTTGCAGGCACAGAACCACTCCAGTGCATTATTATTTCACTGTATTCTGATAGTACTATTGTATCTCTCTGTGTGAGACATTCCACAGCCCACTCACACCCAGAGCTGTGCATAGTGTGATTTCTGCCCTTTAGGGATTAAAACCAGACTTTGCGGCAACTCTATAATTTTTGGTGGGACTTTTGGCATGGATCCCCCTATGGCATGCCACAGTCCAGGTGTTAGACCCCTGTACATACACATGTTTATCTCATCATGTCACATGTTGCCCCTTGAACACTTTAAAGTGGAACTGCAATCAAAATGTCTTTAGTATTTTAAAGGGAACCTTAACTGAGAGGGATATGGATGTTTTCTTTTAAACAATACCAGTTGCTTGTCAGTCCTGCTGATCTCTTTGGCTGCAGTAGTGGTTGAATCACACACCTGAAACAAGCATGCAGCTAATCCAGTCTGACTTCAGTCAGAGCACCTGATCTGTATGTTTATTGCTAAAAGTATTTAAGACACAGGATCAGCAGGAGAGTCGGGCAATTAGGAAAAATACATATTCTTCTCAGTTTAGGTTCCCTTTAAAGATGCATAAACATGCACAGTCTTGCCGGGAACAAGTACTGTTCGGGCACGTTGTTTGGGTATATCCGAGTGGTGTGTACTGTTTCTATGGAAATAAGGTGAGGTGCACAATGGAGCTGCTTCGACATTGCATCATATCAGAAACTACGGAAACTATGTTGTCCACAATCACAACGTCATTTTACAATAGCACAGTCCCACCACTGGGGTGAGGTACAGTATGAAGTTCCGCTGCCGTGCTACACTGCTAAATCGGGGGGGGGGGGGGGGGGGGGAACATTTAGTGATCTGCACACAAGTGGGGGGAGGAGGGGTACACAAAGAACCATGTGGGTTTGGGGTGTAGGGGAGGGGGGATGCCAGCCTCCCTACTCACTTTCACACACTTTTGTCAGTTAGACTTTGCAACTGTTGTTCAGAAAATGCTGTTGTAAACAAATAAAACCCAGATAATCCGCCATGAGGAGATGGACTGGCCCAAAACCTGCCGGTTCTGCCAGATTTTAACTGCCTACTTTTTTTTACGATAGTGGTCCTTTAAGTCAATCCCAACATTACAGGTTTAAATGGAGATAGGAGCAGAGTGCACAATCACTGTTACAAAACGTTTTATTTCACAATCTCATTTAAAGATACACAGGCAATTGAAGGTGTATAGGCAAACAAATCCTACTAGAGCACTGGAGAGAGAGGCATATGCAGACCAGTGCAGGGATAACAGTGCAGGTTTCCTTTAGGCCCCTTGCATACTTACACACACTGTGTCACACTTCTGTATTCTTCCCCACCGCTTTCCTGCCACAAGAGCCATGCAAGTCTACTGAGCCTTACACACGTCAAGTGGTGTGTTGTGTCAGTGCAGTGCAGTGTAGTGTAGTATAGTGTAGTGAAATGTATTGAAGTGGTGTGCTGTGTCAGTGCAGTGCAGTGCAGTGTAGTATAGTGTAGTGAAATGTATTGAAGTGGTGTGTTGTGTTAGTGCAGTGTAGTGTAGTATAGTGTAGTGAAATGTATTGAAGTGGTGTGCTGTGTCAGTGCAGTGCAGTGCAGTGTAGTATAGTGTAGTGAAATGTATTGAAGTGGTGTGTTGTGTTAGTGCAGTGTAGTGTAGTATAGTGTAGTGAAATGTATTGAAGTGGTGTGTTGTGTCAGTGCAGTACAGTGTAGTATAGTGTAGTGAAATGTATTGAAGTAGGGTGTTGTGTCAGTGCAGTGTAGTGTAGTATAGTGTAGTGAAATGTATTGAAGTGGTGTGTTGTGTTAGTGCAGTGTAGTGTAGTATAGTGTAGTGAAATGTATTGAAGTGGTGTGTTGTGTCAGTGCAGTGCAGTGTAGTGTAGTATAGTGTAGTGAAATGTATTGAAGTGGTGTGTTGTGTTAGTGCAGTGTAGTGTAGTATAGTGTAGTGAAATGTATTGAAGTGGTGTGTTGTGTCAGTGCAGTGCAGTGTAGTATAGTGTAGTGAAATGTATTGAAGTAGTGTGTTGTGTCAGTGCAGTGCAGTGCAGTGCAGTGTAGTATAGTATAGTGAAATGTATTGAAGTGGTGTGTTGTGTTAGTGCAGTGCAGTGTAGTATAGTGTAGTGAAATGTATTGAAGTGGTGTGTTGTGTCAGTGCAGTGCAGTGTAGTGTAGTGTAGTGAAATGTATTGAAGTGGTGTGTTGTGTCAGTACAGTGCAGTGCAGTGTAGTATAGTGTAGTGAAATGTATTGAAGTGGTGTGTTGTGTTAGTGCAGTGCAGTGTAGTATAGTGTAGTGAAGTGTATTGAAGTAGTGTGTTGTGTCAGTGCAGTGCACTGCAGTGTAGTGTAGTATAGTGTGGTGAAATGTATTGAAGTGGTGTGTTGTGTTAGTGCAGTGCAGTGTAGTATAGTGTAGTGAAATGTATTGAAGTGGTGTGTTGTGTTAGTGCAGTGTAGTGTAGTTAATTGCTGTGTAGCTTAGTTGGTTGGGCAGCAGGTAATAGTGTAATGTAGCTGGGCAGTGTAGTGTAGATAGAGTAGCTTAGAGACAGTTTTAAGGGGTTAAAGGTCCATAAGACGCCCCTGCATTATAGACGCACCTAGGTTTAGTTCTTTACTTATTTTTTTCCTGATTTTTTCCCTCTAAACTTAGGTGCTTCTTATAGGTTTGAGCATCTTATATGCTGAAAAATACGGTAGGCTCTGCAGCGCATATATAGTTTTGCTATAGGTGGAGAAAAAATAGAAAGGGAACACAGACAAGTTCTAAGTGGTACTTTGTAAATACATATTAATTTCTTTATGGTACATGTCACTTTAGATACCCCCTAAGGCTGCAGGGATAACAGTGCAGGTTTCCTTTAGGCCCCTTGCATACTTACACACACTGTGTCACACTTCTGTATTCTTCCCCACCGCTTTCCTGCCACAAGAGCCATGCAAGTCTACTGAGCCTTACACACGTCAAGTGGTGTGTTGTGTCAGTGCAGTGCAGTGTAGTGTAGTATAGTGTAGTGAAATGTATTGAAGTGGTGTGCTGTGTCAGTGCAGTGCAGTGCAGTGTAGTATAGTGTAGTGAAATGTATTGAAGTGGTGTGTTGTGTTAGTGCAGTGTAGTGTAGTATAGTGTAGTGAAATGTATTGAAGTGGTGTGTTGTGTCAGTGCAGTACAGTGTAGTATAGTGTAGTGAAATGTATTGAAGTAGGGTGTTGTGTCAGTGCAGTGTAGTGTAGTATAGTGTAGTGAAATGTATTGAAGTGGTGTGTTGTGTTAGTGCAGTGTAGTGTAGTATAGTGTAGTGAAATGTATTGAAGTGGTGTGTTGTGTCAGTGCAGTGCAGTGCAGTGTAGTATAGTGTAGTGAAATGTATTGAAGTGGTGTGTTGTGTTAGTGCAGTGTAGTGTAGTATAGTGTAGTGAAATGTATTGAAGTGGTGTGTTGTGTCAGTGCAGTGCAGTGTAGTGTAGTATAGTGTAGTGAAATGTATTGAAGTAGTGTGTTGTGTCAGTGCAGTGCAGTGCAGTGCAGTGTAGTATAGTATAGTGAAATGTATTGAAGTGGTGTGTTGTGTTAGTGCAGTGCAGTGTAGTATAGTGTAGTGAAATGTATTGAAGTGGTGTGTTGTGTCAGTGCAGTGTAGTGTAGTGTAGTGAAATGTATTGAAGTGGTGTGTTGTGTCAGTGCAGTGCAGTGCAGTGTAGTATAGTGTAGTGAAATGTATTGAAGTGGTGTGTTGTGTTAGTGCAGTGTAGTGTAGTGTAGTATAGTGTAGTGAAATGTATTGAAGTGGTGTGTTGTGTCAGTGCAGTGCAGTGCAGTGTAGTATAGTGTAGTGAAATGTATTGAAGTGGTGTGTTGTGTTAGTGCAGTGCAGTGTAGTATAGTGTAGTGAAGTGTATTGAAGTAGTGTGTTGTGTCAGTGCAGTGCACTGCAGTGTAGTGTAGTATAGTGTGGTGAAATGTATTGAAGTGGTGTGTTGTGTTAGTGCAGTGCAGTGTAGTATAGTGTAGTGAAATGTATTGAAGTGGTGTGTTGTGTTAGTGCAGTGTAGTGTAGTTAATTGCTGTGTAGCTTAGTTGGTTGGGCAGCAGGTAATAGTGTAATGTAGCTGGGCAGTGTAGTGTAGATAGAGTAGCTTAGAGACAGTTTTAAGGGGTTAAAGGTCCATAAGACGCCCCTGCATTATAGACGCACCTAGGTTTAGTTCTTTACTTATTTTTTTCCTGATTTTTTCCCTCTAAACTTAGGTGCTTCTTATAGGTTTGAGCATCTTATATGCTGAAAAATACGGTAGGCTCTGCAGCGCATATATAGTTTTGCTATAGGTGGAGAAAAAATAGAAAGGGAACACAGACAAGTTCTAAGTGGTACTTTGTAAATACATATTAATTTCTTTATGGTACATGTCACTTTAGATACCCCCTAAGGCTGCAGGGATAACAGTGCAGGTTTCCTTTAGGCCCCTTGCATACTTACACACACTGTGTCACACTTCTGTATTCTTCCCCACCGCTTTCCTGCCACAAGAGCCATGCAAGTCTACTGAGCCTTACACACGTCAAGTGGTGTGTTGTGTCAGTGCAGTGCAGTGTAGTGTAGTATAGTGTAGTGAAATGTATTGAAGTGGTGTGCTGTGTCAGTGCAGTGCAGTGCAGTGTAGTATAGTGTAGTGAAATGTATTGAAGTGGTGTGTTGTGTTAGTGCAGTGTAGTGTAGTATAGTGTAGTGAAATGTATTGAAGTGGTGTGTTGTGTCAGTGCAGTACAGTGTAGTATAGTGTAGTGAAATGTATTGAAGTAGGGTGTTGTGTCAGTGCAGTGTAGTGTAGTATAGTGTAGTGAAATGTATTGAAGTGGTGTGTTGTGTTAGTGCAGTGTAGTGTAGTATAGTGTAGTGAAATGTATTGAAGTGGTGTGTTGTGTCAGTGCAGTGCAGTGCAGTGTAGTATAGTGTAGTGAAATGTATTGAAGTGGTGTGTTGTGTTAGTGCAGTGTAGTGTAGTATAGTGTAGTGAAATGTATTGAAGTGGTGTGTTGTGTCAGTGCAGTGCAGTGTAGTGTAGTATAGTGTAGTGAAATGTATTGAAGTAGTGTGTTGTGTCAGTGCAGTGCAGTGCAGTGCAGTGTAGTATAGTATAGTGAAATGTATTGAAGTGGTGTGTTGTGTTAGTGCAGTGCAGTGTAGTATAGTGTAGTGAAATGTATTGAAGTGGTGTGTTGTGTCAGTGCAGTGTAGTGTAGTGTAGTGAAATGTATTGAAGTGGTGTGTTGTGTCAGTGCAGTGCAGTGCAGTGTAGTATAGTGTAGTGAAATGTATTGAAGTGGTGTGTTGTGTTAGTGCAGTGTAGTGTAGTGTAGTATAGTGTAGTGAAATGTATTGAAGTGGTGTGTTGTGTCAGTGCAGTGCAGTGTAGTATAGTGTAGTGAAATGTATTGAAGTGGTGTGTTGTGTTAGTGCAGTGCAGTGTAGTATAGTGTAGTGAAGTGTATTGAAGTAGTGTGTTGTGTCAGTGCAGTGCACTGCAGTGTAGTGTAGTATAGTGTGGTGAAATGTATTGAAGTGGTGTGTTGTGTTAGTGCAGTGCAGTGTAGTATAGTGTAGTGAAATGTATTGAAGTGGTGTGTTGTGTTAGTGCAGTGTAGTGTAGTTAATTGCTGTGTAGCTTAGTTGGTTGGGCAGCAGGTAATAGTGTAATGTAGCTGGGCAGTGTAGTGTAGATAGAGTAGCTTAGAGACAGTTTTAAGGGGTTAAAGGTCCATAAGACGCCCCTGCATTATAGACGCACCTAGGTTTAGTTCTTTACTTATGTTTTTCCTGATTTTTTCCCTCTAAACTTAGGTGCTTCTTATAGGTTTGAGCATCTTATATGCTGAAAAATACGGTAGGCTCTGCAGCGCATATATAGTTTTGCTATAGGTGGAGAAAAAATAGAAAGGGAACACAGGCAAGTTCTAAGTGGTACTTTGTAAATACATATTAATTTCTTTATGGTACATGTCACTTTAGATACCCCCTAAGGCTGGACCAAAATGATTTATGTAGTTAAAGGACCACTATCACGAAAACTTAACATTTAAAATACATGTAAACACATACAAATAAGAAGTACATTTCTTCCAGAGTAAAATGAGCCATGAATTACTTTTCTCCTATGTTGCTGTCACTTACAGTAGGTAGTAAAAATCTGACAGAACTGACAGGTATTGGACTGGCCCATCTCCTCATGAGGGTTTCTCGGGGTTTTCTTTATTTTCAAAAGCACTTAGTGAATGGCAGTTGCTCTGTCCAACTGTCCAAAAAGTGTGCAGCGAGTGGAGAGGCTGGCCAGCATCATTGTTTAAATCCTTTTTAATGTAGTGTCTTAATAAAGAATAAAGGCCATGCTGAGAATCCCCCATAAAAATATGAACTAGTTCAAAACCTGTCAGTTCTGTCAGATTTCTACTATCTACTGTTGGCGACAGCAACATAGGAGAAAAGTAATTTATGGTTTATTTTACTTTGGAAGAAATGTATTTCTTATTAGCATGTGTTGACATGTATTTTAAATGTTACTATTTTCGGGATAGTGGTCCTTTAAAGTGAACCTGAACCCTTGCACAGGACTGAATAAATACACAGAGAAATGCACCTATGCATTTAGAGAGTTTAGCCTGTTTTTATTTCGCCCTCATTTGTGTTTAATCACAAGTTGTAATCTGATCTCTCCCCTGTGTCACATGACTGCCTATGGCAGAGATGGCAGATAAGGCCATTTGAAAGCACAGGAGGTGAACGATATGTCTGCTTCCACGAATCAGGAAGTGCGGATTTATTTAAACAAACTCTGTAACAAAAAAAAAGTTTCCCTGGGGGGTACTCACCTCCGATGGGGGAAGCCTCCTGATCCTATTGAGGCTTCCTACGTCCTCCTGTGTCCTACAGCGGTCTTGCTGTGCCCCTCTGAACAGTAGGGATGTAAATATTTACCGTCCCGGCTCCAGCGCAGGCGCATTTTGGCTCTCCGCTCTGAGATAGGTGGAAATAGCCGATCGCTGTCGGACCATTCTACTGCACAGGCGCAAGTCTCCTGCACCTGCGTAGTAGAGCGGACCCGACAGAGATCGGCTATTTCCGCCTATTTCTGAGCGGAGAGCCGCAACAGTGCCGCCGCTGGAGCCAGAAAAGGTAAATATTGTCGGCTGTGCATTCCGTGGGCTGCAGCGAGACTACCGTGGGACACAGGAGGATGGGGGAAGCCACATTAGGATCCAGAGGCTTCCCCCTACCGAGGTGAGTACCCCCCCAGGGAACTTTTTTTTGTTACAGAGTCTCTTTAAAGGGATACTGTAGGGGGGTCGGGGGAAAATGAGTTGAAGTTACCCGGGGCTTCTAATGGTCCCCCACAGACATCCTGTGCCCGTGCAGCCACTCCCCAATGCTCCGGCCCCGCCTCTGGTTCACTTCTGGAATTTCAGACTTTAAAGTCTGAAAACCACTGCCCCTGCGCAGCTGCATCCTCGCTCCCGCTGATGTCATCAGGAGAGTATTGCACAAGCCCAGTAAGGTCTTTGGTCTGCGCAGTATGCTCCTGGTGCCATCAGCGGGAGCGAGGACACGGCAATGCAGGCACAGTGGTTTTCTGACTTTAAAGTCAGAAATTCCAGAAGTGAACTGGAGGCAGGGCCGGAGCATCGGTGAGTTGCTGCGCAGGCACAGGATGTCTGCGGGGGACCATTAGAAGCCCCGGGTAAGTTCAACTCATTTTCCCCCGACCCCCCTACAGTATCCCTTTAAGGATTTGTATCAGCTGTAACAAAAAAATGTTATTATACTGTTGCGTATCTTTTAGAGCAGAGAGGATGTTCTGAGTTCAGGTCCGCTTTAAAGATTTTTTGAAACCCTGTAGAGTGAATAAAGTGTACATTCTGGCATTGCTAGTGACTCAGTATTGCTTGGCTCAACTCCTGAAATAATTTAACCTCTTGATGCGAGAAAACAGCAGAGTCCAGATTGAGCAGTCTGAAGATTACACCTTTGCACAAATGCCAATTCTGACAGCTATCCAGCGTGGGCCGCCCGCAGCGGAGATAAGCATATTTTTAAAAAAACAATCACCTTTGAATACTGAATCAGGCAGGAATTAGTCATCGCTTTAATTTTTTTTCCATTTGCCAGGCATCTTTTGGCTATTAAACTCCACATTGCAAGGCTGCTAATTGGCATCTGCACAGCACTATATTAATAACAAATTTCCTAAAATGTGCATAATTTGTGGGTTAAACCAGTAAATAATGACTTCTTCTGCCACGCACATAAATGAAGGGACCGGAGTTAAAGTACATTTAGTGACTCTATCAATGTAATTAGCAGGATACTTACTGAAATAACGCTTATGGCTGTCAGTTGGGAAAAGCTATACAGCCGCAATAACTTTCCCATTTAAGGTGAAGAAGAATGATTTACTGCCATGGAAAGGGATAATAGTGCTTCAACGTGGCAGCGCTGTTTAGTTATGAACTTGGGGATTCGAGAAATGTGCATAGAAACGACTTTGCAAAGAAGCACTCAGGCCAACTTACTTAAACAGCAACTATTAGCCATACGATGCCTGGGGAAAAAAAAACACATATACAAGTAGATAACTACTGTCTCTGCTTACATAACAGATGTATTGTACTGTCCATGCCTTGCTTTCAGTGATTTTTCTATAGTAAAGGAATTCTGTTCCTGGCAGTCCCACAGGCTGAAGGATTCCCCCTCAGCATTCTCTCTCCTCTTACAGAGCACAGCGGGGAGGAATAAAGACAGCGCACACAGACTCACCTACTCATGGTTCCAGGTGCTGGAGTTCCCATCTATACTCTCTCCACTACTGCCAGTGGTAGTGCAGAGAGTATAGACGGGGAACTCCAGTGCCTGGAACCATGAGTAGGTGAGTCTGTGTGCGCTGTCTTTATTCCTCCCCGCTGTACTCTGTAATAGTGCGGGGGAGGAGATCCCGAGGGGGAATGCTGGGGAGGCGGATGCAGTGGGAGTGCAGAGAGGGGGCGGACATGGAACACTACAGAAGGGGGGCCGAGGACAGTGACAGAGGACAGGTGCTGGCCCCCCTCCCTGCGCCCTAGCAGCTGGCTGTGACCACCATAGTGAAGGAGAACAGGGCGGCCAATCACAGAGGTGTGGGAGGGGAAAACTGGAGGGATAAAGGCTTCGCGTCTATCAAAAAAGGGCACCTGGAAAAAAGGGCGCGGGGTATAGCCGAAATTGTAAGTTTTAATGAAAAACCATGTTTTTCGTTTAAGAGGTTGTAAACGAAAATTCAGTGCTAAATAGGTTAAATAAACGGAAATGAAATGGCAAAATACCGTCTATAACAACAAACGAATTCTGAAAAAACATCAAATTGCGTCTATAACAAAAACGATATTTACACTTGTATTAAGCATAGCAATGCAATGGTAGGTTTTACAGATATTTTACTGTAATTTTAACAAACTGTAGGCTCACACAGATTTCTCCCTATCCCTATCCCTAACCCCTAGACCCCTCTTTGTTTAAATATATATAATTTAATAAATTGTATATATTACATATATTGTGCTGTAACTATACCTAACCTTACTCTCACACAGATGCCTCCCTGTACCTATCCCTAACCCCTAGACCCCCTGGTGGAACCTAACCCTAAGACCCCCCTGGTGGTGCCTAACCCTAAGACCCCCCTGGTGGTGCCTAACCCTAAAACCCCCCAGGTTGGTGCCTAACCCTAAGACCCCCCTGGTGGTGCCTAACCCTAAGACCCCCCTGGTGGTGCCTAACCCTAAGACCCCCCCGGTTGGTGCCTAACCCTAAGACCCCCCTGGTGGTGCCTAACCCTAAGACCCCTACTGGTGGTGCCTAACCCTAAGACCCCCCTGGTGGTGCCTAACCCTAAGACCCCCTGGTGGTGCTTAAAGCTAAGCACCCCCTCTTTGCGTATATTATACTGTAACTATACCTAACCCTCCCTGTACCTATCCCTAACCCCTAGACCCCCTGGTAATGCCTAAACCTAACCATCCCCACCGCACAAACACTCTAAACACATATAAACAATAATATATTTAATCCTTAAAATACTTCTCTACAAATAACATGAATAAAATAATTTATCTTCTCTACAAATAACTTGAATAAAATAATTTATATATTTGTAATATAATAAATAGCCTTAAAATCACATATACATTAATATTATAAATAGAGAAAAGTATATATAAATATATACAATACAATAGATAGCCTTACAATCATGTACGCATTAGAAAACTTAAAATAACAGTAATATTAAAAGCGATATTTTAGTAACTATAATCAACGCATTATAAGTGTAAAAACAAAGTTAATACCAAAAGCGATGTATTTCTAATACAATAAGGTTGAAAACGGTATTTAAGCATTATACATATGAAAACAAATTTTTAAATGATCAAAGAAGTGTAAACGAAAATGTAGTTCTTATACTTTTGTAAGCGAAATTTTAAAACTAAAAAATAAGTTAAAACTGATATAAGCGAATTTTAAAAACGAAAAAATAAGTATAACACAAACTCAAAACGAACTTGTAAACGATATTTGTTATAAACCTTATTTTGTAAACGAAAACTTTTGTTAACACGATCCCTATTACCGCTATTTCTCGGGCGCCCTTTTTTCCTGCCGGGCGCCGAATAGCCGATATTTTGCATTGCAGTCTATGGCGGCGCCCTTTTTGTCCACTATCCCTGTGCGCCCTTTTTTACTAGCCCGAAAGGCTTCAGCCAATCAGGCTGCATTAACATGCACTGCAACTTCCCTTATGCGGCCATCGTACGAGATAAGAGCCTGGAGGCATGGAGAATGATAATCTATTGGGGAAAAAGTGAGATCGATTTTGAGCTTTTGAATTGTCTGGATAGCATCATTTTTATATATTTAACAGCTACTAATAAAGAAATGGACTTTTTGCCTAACAGTAACTCTTTAACCACTTAAGCCGAACTGGACGAGATTTCTCGTCCAGTTGGGCTGCGCACACTCCCGCGGGTCGCGCGAGCGCCCCCGTGCGCGCCCCCGCTGCTGGCCGCTAGCCCACCGATCAGTGAAAGGGATTATAAATCCCTTTCGCTGATCGGACCCCCCCGGAGAAAAGCCGACAGCGTCTCTTCAGACGCTGCGGCTTTTCTGAGCTCTGGTCTCATTTCTTCTGCCTGGGAGCGAGATCGATCGCTCCCAGGACTTTTTGATTCAGGCCATCTTGTGGCCAAATAGCAAATTACACCCAAAAAAAAAAAGTTTTAAGAATAAACCTATAAATATATTTAAAAAAACCCTGTTTACCTCCCACACCAAAAAATACCCACATACAAGTTTAAATAAAAAAAAAAAAAAATTACAATAATAAAAAAAAAACAAAAACATAAATAGTTACCTAAGGGTCTGAACTTTTTAAATATTCATGTCAAAGGAGTATATCAATATGATTTAATAAATTATGGGCTTCTAAACAGTGATGGACGCAAAACTGAAAAAATGCACCTTTATTTCCAAATAAAATATTGTCGCCATACATTGTGATAGGGACATAATTTTAACGGTGAAATACCCGGGGCATATGGGCAAATACAATACGTGAGTTTTAATTATGGTGGCATGTATTATTTTAAAACTATAATGGCTGAAAACTGAGAAATAATGAATTTTTTCCATTTTTTTCTTATTCTTCCTGTTAAAATGCATTTACAGTAAAGTGGCTCTTAGCAAAATATACCACCCACAGAAAGCCTAATTGGTGGCGGAAAAAACAAGATATAGATCAATTAATTGTGATGAGTAGTGATAAAGTTATTGGCAAATGAATGGGGGGTGAAAGTTGCTCGGATGTAAAAAAATTTCAACCCTTCGGGCTTAAGTGGTTAAAGAGGAACTCAAGACAAGAGTTACCCCTCTAATTTTTTTGAATAGTGTGGGAAAGTGTTAGAATTCATGCCGGGTTTTATTGTTTGTGTCCCAATTGCAGAGGTTTCACCCATAGGCTGGGCGCAAACTTGTTTGAATTGTGTACAACTTAAAGAGACTCTGAGGCATTAAAATGATCGAAAGCAAATACAGTAAAGTCCCACCTCAGTATCCGGCACTGGCAGGTATTGCCTGATGCCATATACATGTGTTTATGGCATCAGGCAAGCGGACGGAAAAGCACAAACTTCCTCTCAAGTGAAGCATAAAATACTCACAGAGCATCCAGCACCATCTTCTATCCTTTCTGTAGCTCCTAGCTGCTTTCCGACATCCTAAGAGATCTACAGTACTTTTGGGCACTCCAGCCATAAAATGGGTGTGGCCACACACCAGAATGTGGGAGTGGTCATGGTTGTAGCAAAATTGACATGAACTTTTAAGTTCTAAGCCCTGCCCAGGAAAATGTTGGATGAAGCCCCCTCTCCATTAATACAAAAAAAAAATGCAACATATCACATAAATAGGCAGTGTCACTTAAACATAACTAGGCAGAGTTACCTGACTTCTGTGCTGGCTTTTCTGCTGGGCAGGCTAAGCTGCTGCCAGGTTGACTGGCAGTCCCCCCATAGTACTCTCTGACCTTCTAGTGGACCTCTCCCATGCTCCCATGGGTCTCTCATTGAAGCACCTTAACTCCTTGCATGCCTTAATAGAAGAACTACAGCTCTTTCCCTGCCCCCATAAAGGCATCACAGCACCCAGCATGGCACCCCAGCACCCAGTATTACCACATAGAGGCACCACAGCAACCAGCATACCCCGGATTGATGCACCACAGCTCCCAGCATGCTCGCCATTGGGACACCACAGCTGAGTCTGCCTGGGCGAAATCCGGGGCACCCCAGAATAGATCCGGGGCACGTGCCACTGATCTTTGGGGCTAACAACGCCCCTGGCTCCCGGCATATCACCTGACCCCCGTTGGCTCACGTGACAGGCCAGGAGCAGTGCACGGACTCCAGAAAGCCGCTAGGAGCTACAGGAGGGTTAGAATATGGCGCTGAACACTCAGTAAGTATTTTGTTTGCCCTGCAAAACCCCCAAAGCATAGTGCCCATTAACCCCTCCAATCAGTTGAGACTTCTGATTGCCTGCAGAACTCAGGCAGGCAATCAGAAGTCTCAACTAATTGGAGGGGATAATGGGCACTATGGGAACTTTTGTTGCACTTATCTAATTAGAGAGAAGCCTCTGGATCCTCCAGAGACTTCCCGTCTGTCCTCTGCCACTGCCCGGGACCCTCCGGAACATCGGGGCGACACTCCTATTCTGGCATGAGTGCAGCCATGCTGCACCCGCACAAGCAGGGCTGCGTTTGTGCAGTGGCATACTGTACAAGCACAACTGCCCTGAACTGAACCCAGAATGGCAGTGCTTGTGCTCGAAGAGGGGCACCACCACAATCTTATTACAGACAAGCCTGTGTTGGGGGGAGGGGGGGTGCACGCTTCACAGTGCGGAAATGGAGGACGGCATAAGAAGCATCTACAGGATCCAGAGGCTTTCCTTTACATAGGTAAGTAGACTTAGGTACACTTTAAAAACTTTAAAGAAGGTCTATCTGCTTTCTCTAATTTGCAATGTACAGTTTTAAAATTGCAGCAAAGGCGCATTTTCTGAACCAGAGTTTGTCTAAGCTGCTCCCTTACTGCCTGAAGAAGGGTCAAAACCTGCAAAACGTCTTGCCTATTTTTGAGCTTTATAATTAAAGTCTTATCTATGCTTACCTTGTGACTGTTGAGTCTATTTCATGGAAGGTATGTCCACCACTACCTCCTATTTTTCAACTGTATTTAGCACATTTAATTCTACCCTCCATCTACACCTCCATTACTGCTGTTTATCTAATACTAGTCCACCCTTGGTGGAGGGGTGTTACCCCTTTCCTTTGTTGTTTTTCAACATCTACGGAGAGAGTGACATCTTAATTTGAGTGAGGTTAGGTTTAATTTCCCCACCTGCCTGTACAGTGGCTGCCATTGTGGTAACTCAATTTTGTGAGTATTGTTCTACTAGTCTTAAAGAAAACATCCAAGCTGTAAAAACACAACAACAACAAAAACTCCACTTACCTGGGGCTTCCTGCAGCCCCTGGCAGTCATTCTGTGCCCTTGCCACAGCTCCTCTCATTCCCGGTGTCCTGCGCTATAGAAGCCGACCTCGCCAGGTCAGTGTCCGGGTCGGCTTCATGTGCGCTCCACGGTGCGGGTCACGTGGTGTATGCGACGTCATCGGGTCTCTACTGCGCAGGCGCAGTAGTTCTGCGCCTGCGCAGTAGAGACCCGATGACGTCACATACACCACGTGACCTCCCCCCCCCCCGTGGAGTGCACATAAAGCCGGCCCAGAAGCTTCCTCAGCGCAGGACACTGGGAGTGAGAGGAGCTGCGGAGAGGGCACAGAACGACTTCCAGGGGCTGGAGGAAGCCCGAGGTAAGTGGAGTTTTATTTTTTTTTTCATTACAGCTTGGATATTTCCTTTAATTCTGAAACACACCTAATTTTACATACTACGCCATCAGGGGCTCTCGATTGTCTTCTCTTTTGTTTTTCAATCTCTTTTGTGATAGTATGACTGACAGCTCCTCTTTAAGACAATGGTATCCTCTTCGGTTAGCATCCGAGCATTGAAACTATCAAATCGAAGAATTGATCCCTTCCCACCTGCCTTTTTTTTGAAAAAAAAAAATCTTTTTGCAGCTGTGGCTTATTCAGTCCCATTTCATGCTGAAACACTTAAAGGAAAATTATAGCAAACCTAAATAAATATAATAGTGAAATACATAGATATAAAATGCATATTTGTCCTAGAGTAAAATGCACTATAAATTACTAGTTTCCTATGTCACTGTCACTTACAATAGGAAGTAAAAATCAAACAGATCTGTTAGGTTTTGGGCTAGTCCATCTCCTTCTTAAAGGTTTTTTAGTTATTTTTAGTTATTCTTAGTTATTCTTGGTTATTTTTTGTGTGGCAGCACAGTGGCATAGTGGTTAGCACTCTCGCCTTGCGTTGCTGGAATCCTGGTTTGAATTCCCAGCCAGGTAAACATCTGCAAGGAGTATGTATGTTCTGCCCGTGTCTGCGTGGGTTTCCTCCGGGCACTCCAGTTTTCTCGTACATCCCAAAAACATACATGTAAGTTAATTGGCTTCCCCCTAAATTTGCCATAGACTACAATATATACACTACATGATGCATACATAGGGCTTGATTCACAAAAGAGTGCTAACTGTTAGCACGGCTGTTTTCGGGCGAATTTTCGCATTGCACGTGCTCTTGAATTTTTGCGTGAAACGATAACGTTTTTGCGCGCAAACGCGAATTTTCGTGAGAAAACAATATTGATTTGTGTGAAAATTCGCGAGCGCGCGCAATGCGAAAATTCGCGCGAAAACGGCTGTGCTAACAGTTAGCACTCTTTTGTAAATCAAGCCCATAGACACATGACTATGGTAGGGACTAGATTGTGAGCCCCTCTGAGGGACAGCTAGTGACAAGACAATATACTCTGTACAGCGCTGCAGAAGATGTTGGTGCTATATAAATAATAATAAAATTTCTTTATTTACTGTACTAAAGTACTTAATCTGAACAGAAGTTGCTCAGTCCAACTGTCAAAATAATGTGCAAACGAGTAGGAAAGCTAGTTGACATCTTTGTATAGATCCTTTACAAGGAGGGATTTTGTAAACAATAAAGGTCATACTGAGAATCACCCATGAGGAGATTGACTACTTTCAAACCTGTCATATCTGTCAGCATTTCACTACCTAGTGTATGTGACAGCAACATAGGAAAAAAGTTATACATAGTGTATTTTACTCTTGGAGAGAGAACATTTTATATGTATGTATTTTAAATTATATCCTTTTTCATTATAGTGGTCCTTTAACCAGTTAATGCTTATGATACAGTATATCTATACCCCCGGAGACTTCATCTTAGCTCCAGGAGAGTAGATATACGTATCTCACCGTAATAGCCACGCCCACAAGTGTCCATGTCCCACTTAGTACACAGAACAATAAATAGGAACACAGTTTAGAAACTCAGAAATTCCTTGCTGCGCTAAAAGATATGCAACAGCATAATAACCTTTTAAGAAAAACATTTAGTTGTTACAGCTGATACAAATCCTAAAATACATCTGCACTGTTTCTACTTCCTGCTTTCGCGGAAGAAGACAGATTGTTAACATCTTGTGCTTTCAAATGAGCTTCTATGCCATCTCTGCCGTGGCAGTCATGTGACACAGGGAGGAGATCAAATTACAACTTGTGATAAGACACGAATAAGTGGCAATTAAACAGGCTAAACTCTCTAAATACATAAAGGGTGCGTTTCTCTATGTTTTCCTTTTGTCCTGTGCAAGAGTTCAGGTCTACTTTAAACAATTTACTCCCTTGTGAACATTATAGCTTATCAACCCCTGCCGCCTCTTCACACCACTTTAAAAAAATCTTTATTTTTCTACACTGACGATCTATGGACCCTATCCAGAATAGAGCCACTATAATTTAAAGGAATACTATCGATACCCAAGTTTTCTAAAATGACAGTGTACAAATAATGTCTAAGTAGCTGTGTAAACATTTTCCTACTTTTCATGTTAAATATCAGAGGCAAAATCTGTTATTTATTGAGGGTAGGATTTAGCTATATTGGGACAAATCAATTTCAGAAGGGGTGTCTGCTTCAATGCACAGCCAGAGTTGCATATCAGACTACAGAAAGCAAATATCAAACATATCAAACTCTGAAAGCAAAAACAGTATGAAAAGCTGTGACAATTTGTTACATTTCCTCTGCTCTCTTCAGACACTTCAGTCAGAAACAGAGCTCCCAACAGCTGCAGATCCTGTGTCCTGTCTCTCTCTGTCACACACAGAGCTACACATAGAGTTAACTGATCAAGTGTGAGGGGAATTTCCCCTCTCCTCATGGCTCAGTCTGCCCTCAGTTTTGGCGTCAGTAAACTTGGAATGTATTTTGCTAACAGTAAACAAAGAGGTTGCTACTAAAATGTATACACCAGTACTTAGCAGCACTTCCCAAACAATTCCTGTGTCAACTGAAAAAAATATGTGAATTGATAGTATTCCTTTAAGCATTATATGCGAAATTGGAAAAACAATACTCACCCACTCGCCCACCCTCACCTAACACAAACCCACATACACACCCTGCATCCCGCCTCCACATTCACCTCTTTTTTAAATGTAATTTACAGTTCCTTCCACAACATTCTAGGGGAAGACAGGACTGTAAGTAAAAGTTTTCTGCTCACAATGGATGTCGTGAATCAGTAATTTAGCCATGACATCCAGAGAAAAATGAGGATGTGCTGGGGGGAGTTTGGAGGAGATACAAGCAAAAACAAAAATATAAACCACTGTCAGTTCAGAAAGGGAAATATATAACTGTGTTACGGAGAGAAAGATTTAGGTTAGAGGAAAGTAAAGAATAAAGTATAGCCGTGTATATCACTCAGCAGTGTGGACATTTCATAGCGCTAGAACACAAGTCATAGACTAAAATGCGCATTCAAATTATTCACCTTTTTATGCTACCAAGCCATTAGAGTGTTTAGCGATAGCTGAGCTTTTGTGTCAATAATTTAGCAAATACAAAATATAAACTGTATGCAGCTTTACTGCTTAACCTTTTAGCAACCAAATAAAGTAAAACTTTTTTTGCCTGCAGTGCCGATTTTTCCTGTTGCTGGGGAAGTGTGTCTTCCCCAGCGTGGCAGTTTATGCAGAGCGATGCAGGGAGCTTTTATACTTGCCTGTTCTGGACCTGCTTTCTCTCTTCATCCGCCCATGGTGATACACTCCTGACATCCTCTTCTGACTTCCAATCACATGCTGTTACATATGGCTGGTTCTCATAAGATAGTGTCAGCAGTGCCAGGGGCATACCTACCATAGGGCTGTAGGTGCTTACAGCACCGAGTGTAGCCATGGCTAGGAGTGCCGCTTTGGTGCTCATTGTGTTCTTCCACCTAGGACCTTTTTTGATCGTTTTTTTGCAATGTAATAGCAAAAATAGCAGCAGGCAGTGCAGGGGACTGTACTACTTCCTGCACTAGATGTAGAACCCCTCCCCCTTCCTGTCCCACGGGCAGTGTGTCTTCTTACTCACTACACACAGCCTGCATTGAGTGAATGTGCAGAGCAGCAGGGTGAGTAGAGAGAATGATTGCTGTGCTGCAGCTGGGACATTAGCAGGGAGAGGTGGCAAGATTTGTTTAGTGCTTCAGAAGTTGCCTGCCATTAGTAGCCATGTGCACTTTTGCTGCTGTAATACCAGAGTGCTCTGGACTATTGATTATTTATCCTGATCAGAGTAATTAATCAATAATGCAGGGCAGTCTTCTGTTGCAGAAACCAGTGATACAGGTGCTGACAGCCGACTTCTGTAGTGAGCAGAGAAGCAAGTTCCAGGCAATTTATATTAGTTTGATTGCAGGTAATCTTATCTCTTTTCCCAGCTCCCCCTCCCACCCTGTTTTTTCCCCCCATGACCTTTTCCTGTTTTCAGATTTCAGTGGCTCATTTTAAAGAAAACCTGTAACCAAAAAAACCCTCCCCTGGAGGGTACTCACCTCGGGTGGGGGAAGCCTCCGGATCCTATAGAGGCTTCCTCCGTCCTCGTCGGTCCCATGGAGGCGGCAATAAAGCTCCAGCACAGGCGCAGTATCGGCTTTCCACTTGGAGATAGGCAGAAATAACGCTGTCGGCCCGCTCTACTGCGCAGACGCAAGTCTCCTGCGCCTGCGCAGTAGAGCGGACCTGACAGAGATCGGCTATTTCTGTCTATCTCCATGCGGAGAGACTCAACATCGCCCCCGCTGGAGCCAGGAAAGGTAAATAGATCAGCGCTTATCAGGGCTTGTCAAGGGAGTATTGCTGGACACTTTGGGGGAGCCAGCGCTGGATTGCCTGCAGCTACCGGGGAGGGGAAAGCCTCATTGGGACCCTGAGGCTTCCCCCTCCCGAGGTGAGTACCCCCAGGGACTTTTTTTTTGTTACAGGTTCTCTTTAAAAGCTTGTCCCTGCCAAACAGCACTGGTGATGTCTGCAGTCCTGGTGAGAGTTCTTCCTGCCATTTCTCCTCTCCTACCAGGCTCTCTGTCTTGTGCCTCTATCTCCTTATCTCCCCCCCCCCCCTATTGAGACAATAGGAACAGGTTCCGCTATAATATAGCCAAGCCCTGTGGGTTAGGATAGTGTTAGGCATGGAGGAGGAGTCATAAAATAAGTGTTGCCATCAGGGCCGGATTTACCATAAGGCACTGTAGGCACGCACCTACAGGCACCTGATGATGGAGGTGCGGCTCACTCCACTCCCCTAGCACCTCCCTCCTTCCCTATGCAGGGTACTGAGCAGTGCTTAAATAAGAGTTTAATCATTTGGCTCTCGGCATTCCACTGAAAAGATCTCCCTTCAGTCGGAGCACCACTAGCTAGCTACCTAATGCTAAGGGACACCTGTAACTACCTATGTACCCTACTCGTTAGGGAGAAGTCACAGCTGGGTCAGCCAGCACACTTGCGGTGGGGTTCACCGGGGGTTGTGGGTTTCTGGAGGGCAAAGCTTAGGGTGCCAGGGCATCTGTGCCTATAAGCTCCTGTGATGTAAATCTGGGCCTGGTTGCCATCAATATCTTCACAAACATACAAGCGCAGCTACAAAAATACCTGATTGGGAGCAAGTTCTCCTGTATTGGAGGAAGGTAAGCTTAGTAGTAGGTGGCCCCCAACAGCTATGGGCCCTTCTTTGATTGCGGGAGCTTCTCCCCTCTATTTATGCCCCTGGACTTTGCCAAAAGCTTACAATCTAAGGCAAGGGGAGATGGACACACTAGGAAGGTAGAGATACATTTTTCTAGTGATGCATTTCTAAATGAAAAGCAGAAACAGAAAACTGGGACAATCCTTGGATAATGTAACCATGTATTTGTGGATCTTAAATTTATATACAGCTCTGAATAAAAAAAAATGCTTTTAACAGTCTTACTTTATCGTACAATCCAAGAGAAGAACATCAGGGAGAATAGCTAAATACAAGAAAGGTAGACCACACAGCTATTGTAAAAAGACAAAAGGAACCTTGTACTTTGTTTTACACCTTGCAGCCATGCGGGCCCCCAGAGGTTCTCGCTTGTACTTAGGCCTTCCCTTTCAGGACTTTGTAGGAGAGAGCCTGTAGCACTACTAGATCAAACTATTAAGGGATTCCAGAGGGACAGAGGTCTCTTTAATCTAAAAAGGAAGTGAGTCAGAGGAAACAAGTGCTTGGCTGCGTTCAGATTTCTAGTACAAGAAAAGAAGGACATTTTTCGGTAATAAAAGGAAGCACCAATTCACACGATTGTCTCAGGCCTTTCATATTTGAAGGTGTCATACAGTTGATAAATGATCATGTATTACACACGCTAATTCCCACCCTGATCTCAACAAGATGCATATGCCTGAGAAATGACTTGCTGGGGAACAGGAAAGCTGTATGTCTCTTGCATTTGTTATTAATTCCGAGGATGACAGATGAGCTGGCGACTGGTGGTGCAATATCAGTTTCCCGCCAAAAATATTTGCAATGTCAAATCAAGATTCGGCCAATTCCAGTCTTATTTCAGCCAATAAATATTGGTAAACAAAGTTTAAAAAAAGTACTTTAGAAATGTATAAAAGCTTTCAATTGATCGGTAATAAAGGGCATAACTGATTCTTAAAAAAGTGATGTATGTTCAAGAAAATGGCAATAGTTAGATACTATTGTAACTTTTAGAACACATCAACATTTTTTTTTTTTTTAATTAACGTATTTATATAGTGACAACATCTTCAGCAGCCCAATACAGAGTATGGGCTTAATTCACAAAGCCATGCTAACTGTTTAGCACAGGTGGGCTAAACAGTTAGCACGTGCAGTGCCATTCGCGGCAATTTGCGCGCACAAAAGTCCACGAACGGCACTTCACGTGCTAACTGTTTAGCACACCCGTGCTAAACAGTTAGCACGGCTTTGTGAATCAAGCCATATATGGTCTTGTCACTAACTGTCCTTAGAGAAGCTCACAATTCCCACTGCAGTCATATGTCTACCATAAAGCCAATTCACTTGTATAATATAATATATGTACATAATGACATACAGTAGAATGTAATAAATTATACAGGATACCCACTTTCACATTAATTATTCTAATTTCAGTTGTATTACTATTATTTTTACTTAGTAGCACCAGCATCTACCCTAGCGCTATACAACATACAAAAACATACAGTAAGTCCTTGACCGAAATAGACAGGCCTTAGCGTCTGATCAAATGGTGGGAATAATAAAAAAAAACACTGTGACCTTCACAATAAAAACAAATATGTATCTGTAGTATCTGTATGCAGTAATATTTTGTATCCTAAGCAAGATAAATAACCTAGTGTCAGCTAACAGTACTAGTTTCTTTCTAATAGACTATAATAACACTTTAAAATGGTCCTACTGGGATTCCCTTGAGGACAAATGTTGAAGAGTGCAGTTGTGGGCTCCTCAACAGGAGTCTAATGAAGGGCCTTTGGGAAACAGCCAACCACAAGTCCATCTCTCATGATTAAAGGGCTATCTAATTCCTCACGCACAAGACGTCTAACAACAGGGGTGCCGATGTCATCAACTATAGACATCTAGTAAAGACCGTTTGAATTATTTTCATTATTATTGCAATGACAATGCGGACTATCAGAGCTGGAGCTTCCACTGGCTAACTTAAGCCCGAGAGGTTGCTTGCTTTAAACCTTAAAGTCTAGGATTCTGTAGCACACTATCCCACTAAAGCCTGCCTGGGAAAACAAAACATAAAATACATCCAATTATTTGCTTATGATCGTACCCCCACCACAGTCTTGCCCCCCATTGCTAATCCTTATAGGCTTAAAAGAGAGAGATGTCATTTCGACTAGTATTTATTTGACTTTGTGAAGCTGTCTGGGTTTTATGTTTGTCACTCTGAGTGTCATGCGTTTCCTTTCTCCCCGGAAAATAGCTACAATCTGCTCATCAAATCAATAAAAAGCATAAGCAGCAGATGGGTTGGAAAACTATTTGTAGTGCAGTAATAACAAAATGAGTTTTTTTCCTAAGTACCATTATAACTTTATAAGGCAAAGGGAAATTAGAAAGTAAATGGCTTTAACATACTATTTATAAAAAAAATAAAATAAAAAAAATGATACTTTATTTTAGTTAAAAAAAAATACAGTATAGCATAGAATAGGTACAAATTATTTCATAATTCAACTTTATTAAAATACTTTTTTGTGTGACGGAGTGGGAGACTGACCTTAATAGCTCTAGAGATAGAGCAGATTGGCTAGATATTTGGAGCAGGGTCTCTAGTTGCTCCTGTAATTTACATATTGTAGAAGCCACTTACAAGGTTGGCACTGTTGGTACTTAGTCCCTACACGCATAGCCAAAGTATTCCCATCTGCTAACCCATATTGTTTCTGAGGTTGCAGAACACCTGGTGACATGTTACACACTTGGTGGACCTGCCCGCGACTCACACGTTTCTGGTGTCGAGTATTTAAGCTACTCTCTTCCCTCTTTCACCAACCCATATAAATAAACTAGCCTCTATAGTCCTCTCAGCAGCCACCATGACAATTGCGCAAAACTGGAAAAAACCCTCGGTCTCCATTGCCGAAGTAAAATCCAAAATCAATTCAATTACGGTCAATGAAATGAAGGTGCAGAACACTCCCAGCTACAGTAGACCAACCAATGAGGTGCGTGGCTAGGGCTGTGCATGGGCAATAGTCCCTGAATGGCTCAGTTGGAGACTTTACCTGGGCTGCCTGCAGTGGATCAGACAGACACCAAGGGAGCCCAGGGACTACAGTGGGCTAGAGGAAGCACCAGGTAAGTATGATTCCCTTTGATTGCAACATCTCAGTCACACTTTCTGTTTTCACAAATTTTTATTGAAATTTTCAAATTTTAGATAAACCATTCAAACAGTACATAAAGGAACAGCACAGAGAATACAAAGGAAAAAAACTTGCATAGATATTCTCAACATACAACCAGTATCCTTTAGTATACCCACAAAAAGTTTGAAAGAGTTTGGGATCGATGGATCCGACTAGAACACCCAAGTCTGGAGACTTCCTTCATCACAATGCAGTGAGGTGGACCCCTCTTTCTGCCTCTTTTCCCCCCTTTTTCTTAATTCCTTCTTCTCCTTCTTCTTTCCTCTCCTCTTGTTTTATCTTGCTCAGTTCTCCCTTTGACAAAGCTAACAGTCTCAATCTCTCCTGTTCTGCCTGTCCATCGCTGGATGACAGACGCTCAGGATAGAATTTGTAAGGCCCACTACACCCTGCCCCCCCCCCCCCTCTCCTCAGATCCCCTTCAGCAAGCCCCAGATAGCAGGCTTTTATCCTCTGTGGGCTCACCATAGCTTTCAGATAGTAGTACTCCTGCTTTCAGTAAAATAAACAAGTATTAAACTGTACTATTGATGTTCCCATTTCCTCCCCCCCCCCCCCCCCCCTTCCAAAGACATAATGCTTGTATGTTGAGAATATCTATGCAAGTTTTTTTTTTTTTCTTTGTATTCTTTGTGCTGTTCCTTTATGTACTGTTTGAATGGTTTATCTAAAATTTGAAAATTTCAATAAAAAAATTTGAAAACAGAAAGTGTGACTGAGATGTTGCAATCAAAGGGAATCATACTTACCTGGTGCTTCTTCTAGCCCACTGTAGTCCCTGAGTTCCCTTGGTGTCTGTCTGATCCACTTTAGGCAGCCCTGGTAAAGTCTCCAACTGAGCCATTCAGGGACTACTGCCCATGCACAGCCCTAGCCACGCACCTCATTGGTTGGTCTACTGTAGCTAGGAGTGTTCGGCACCTGCAGAATACACCTGGTCAACGGAGTGCGGCCACGGAAGGGTGTGGCCAGGGCCAGGAATGCACAGTAATCCCTTACAACTGGGGATGACATCAGGAGAATGGACAGGGGTGTGACAAAACTGTAATGTAACTATGTCTTGGACAGTTTGTTTCTGTAATGTATCATGTTTATTGTAAACTCTGTTGGATGCCAGCTATTGTTATTGAGAACTTGTAGTGGAGCTGCTTCAGATAGCTGTATGGCAGGGTTAGGGAACCTGTGTGGCTCTTTTGATGGCTGCATCTGGTTTACAGACAAATCAGTAGGGGTTGATTTACTAATCTACACTGCTCAAGTAGCGCAGCTTAGTGTGGCAGCGCAAGTCAAATTTTCAAAGTAGTCAAGCTACTGCTGTAGCGTGCACTATTAACTTACTCAGGCTTCCCCCAAAATGAACAGCTGCTCCAATTGTTCCACTCTGTACCTTGTCAGGTCCAGTGACTTTGTAGGACGAGATTCCCACACTTTGATTGGCCCAATAGGCTGCCTGTCACTTGACAGGCAGCCTATTGGGCCAAAGTGTGGGGTTCTCGTCCTACAAAGTGAATCAACCCCCAAGTCAGCTAGCTAATTGTACAAGCTGTTAGTCGGTACTTTTCCTGTCTGGCTCTCAGGGAAATTGCTGATGTTGCTGAAACCCAAGAGAAGCTGAAGACATGTCTGACACTTCCACTGCGCATAGGATCAACTGCCTTTGCCTCCAGATTCGGTCCGGCCACGGCTGCGTCTTTCCAAGCTCCGCCCTACCGGTTTCGTCAGCAACACTGACTCATCAGGGGCTCCTGATGAGTCAGCGTTGCTGATGATACCAGTAGGGCGGAGCTTAGAGAGACGCGCCGAACCAGGAAGGAGACTACATGCAGCCATGGGCGGACCAATTCTGGAGGCAAATGGTGACTATTGATGGGCTATTTTACCAAGAAACTTTGATGTACGCATATGCATTTTAGGCTAGAGTGTTTTAATAAAATGGTTTTACACATGATAAGCTCTTTTGTTCTGAGGTAACATTGAGCAACGTTGAGAAATGTGTCTAGTATAAAGAAACGCTCTGGTGAGCAGGGAATCAAGGAGGGGGTGTAACCCTGATACCCTGGTTTAGGTGTTTGCTTACAATCCCTGTCATTAATCATGTGCGATTGAGGGTGCACATAGGTGGAAGCAAAGTCTTATACAGCCTGCACTATGATGTGTTTCTTGTGATCGTTTTCTATTTAAAGGTGTATACATGTTTAAAGACACAAGTATCTGAGGATAGTTGCTGCCATTGAACATTGAACGGTAGTACTGTGGATTGATTAAATTCACTACCTTTTGAACTAAAGGTAGCACAAGTCCTAGATGAGCAGTCAGAGCAGCGGGATGCAGTCACAGCTCTGGCAGTGTACTTACTGTACTTACTGTACTTACTGTATACACGTATGGACTTGTGATAAAGGAGAACAATGGCACAAGGGCCGATTCACATTAGCTTTAAAAACGTATCTGTGTGATACGTTTTTAAAGCTCTGCTTAAAGAGACTCTGAAGTCTCCCTATAATGAGGTTTTTAGTTTAAAAACCTCATTAACATTATAGTCTGACCTAAAACGCCGCAGAACCACGGCTGAAAACCCTCTCGATCACCCCAAACTCACGGGGGTACACGGAGGCAACTTCCGCATAGAGGCAGCGTGGCTCTGCTTCTATGCCCGTCAATCAGCGCCGATCACCGCCTCTCCCCCGCGGCAGCAAAATCCATGACCAACAAAGTTGTGGATTTTGCCTGCCCTGTACAAAAAAGCCAGAGTAGGAAGGAATAGAAATGGTGAGTGGTACATACCAATAAAACAATTCGACCAAAAATAGTAAAAATATATGAAACTTTATTATATCAAAAACAGTGCATCTAAAAACAGCCTGACCTCATAGCCTAACCACCCCATCTATTTATCTCCACAACATCCACAACAAGCTCAGCATATACACTCATATACACTCAAACTGACATGATTCAAAAGCACAAGACAGGGGAAATATTCCCGCAGTATGTTTCTGTCGTATTAGCAGAGCTCTAGTTGGAAAAATGCGTTAATCTGCCTGTACAGTTTCAACTATACAAGGGAAGCAGCTATTGTGCTGCACTGTTGATTACAGTCCATATCTGGTACCTCCTTGCTGAAGAGGCACATCAGGCAGTCTCTTTATCACCTCTAAAATTGTTGCCAGGAATACAACATCAGTTAGGTTTGGTAAAAAGCAGTTAGCAAACAAACAGCAGTGAAGAGTAGCGCCAGCACGTGTGCATAAGTGTCCAGCAGATATAGCAGAGGAAAACCTCAATTTATGGTTCATGGAGCAAGGCACAGGCAAGCAGGCTAGTGCTGTCACACACAAATCTGTGTCTGGATAGCTGGGCCAATAAACATCATCAGTCACTGTCCATAAGCAAAAGCAAATAAAGCAGCTCCAATGGCAAAGCTAAGCAAAAGCGGTTCCAGTGCTGATTGGCTTTAATGATAAAGGCTGCTCACCAGGTCTTGTGCTCAAGATGTCACACGATAATGCCGTGCACGGTCTCCACCAGGTGGAAATAGTGATGGTGTAGGCTGAGGCTTAGTGATGTTTAGACAGCCAGAGGGCCCATCGGAGATTCCATATGGAGAGGTGGTCGGGAGGCCAGGCAAGCCGACGGTGACACCACTTCACAGCCCCGACATGTTTCACGAGTGTATCCTCGTTTCCTCAGGAGGCGTGGTTCACCCAAAACAGCTGACAGCCGCTTATAACGGCACTTGCGCCCTATCAAACACGCTCCATTCATGGCTCCGCCCCCTCCGCGCCGTGTACCATGCGCTAGCCAGGAGCGTCCCCACACCGCCCCACAACCGCCAGCTGCAATCCGGCGGCAGGCGGGGCGCCAGAGAACGCGCATGGCCAGACGCTTCACGTCGGCCGGAGCAGATCCCACATCCCGTGCCCCATTTCCGCCCGCAGCACTACGTCGGGCGGAAGGAGCAAAAGAGACCCGCCCGGCCGACGTCAGAGACACCACGTCCGCACACCTCTATGGCAACCAAATGCCAAGATGGAGGCACGGCGGATGTCCCACAGGTAAACAGCGGCACGGAAAGGTAACGGAGCCACACCATCAAAACATGCATGACACATGCCTCACACATAAACAAAGATTGCAAAAACTATGCATTCATCATTTTATATAATCTACATCCATGCCCATATATATCAATTTTCTCATTAGCAAGTAGAAGCTGCAAACAAAAGCAACTCCTAGAACAGCGGCAAATCTGCCAAATATATCTAAAGATAATAGTGGAAAAGGGGACTCTTTGAAGCTGAGACTGCCAAGCAGCCCACAGCAGGAGGCTTGGGCACCCAGGAGGACAGGAATAACCACGCACACATTAGGCAGCATGTGAACGCCCAGCAAAGACATCGGAATCTACATGGGGAGCCAACTAAAGCGGGAGAAAGGGAGCAAAGCCCTCCATCTCGTTTAATCCTGGGGGAGAGGTGGCTCTGAGATTAAAAATCCAGCGACACTCTCTTTGACAGAGCAATCTATCTAGATTGCCCCCTCTTATTGAGCCATGGATTCGATCGATCCCTACAAATCTAAGTCCCCTAGAAATTGCCTGCCCTGTACCCCCGTGAGTTTGGGGTGATCGAGGGGGTTTTCAGCCGCGGTTCTGCTGTGTTTTAGGTCGGACTATAATGTTAATGAGGTTTTTAAAATAAAAACCTCATTTTAGGGAGACTTCAGAGTCTCTTTAAACGCAGGAAGTGAATCCTATTTAAAAATAGGATCCGCTTCCACTTGTTACAAAACACATATCATACTGGGATCCGTGAGACAGAATGCAGAGTCCAGAGTCCTCTTTAAAGGAAACCTGAGACAGGGGGATTTTTAAAAAATGATAAATACCTGGGCTTCCTCCAGCCCCCTCCAGGCTGACCACACCCATACCATCCACCTCCACTACCGGTATCCTCCGCAATTCTGCCTGGAAAATCCTCCAGTCTTGGATGAACTGCGCATGCACAGCCCTATTACGTTCATGTTGCCGGGAGCATTTTGCGCCAGCACAGTACTATTTTGCAGGCGCATACTCCTGGCCAGAAGAGCGTGACAGACTGGCCCCAACTGAAGGACATTTGGGGCTGAATTGCGGAGGATTCAGGCAGTGCAGGAGGACAGTGTGGGAGCAATCAGCCTGAAGGGAGCTGGAGAAAGCCAGTATCTATAATCATTTTTAAATCCCCCATCTCAGGTGCACTTTAAGGGTTGATTTTACATATATTCATGCCATCCTTTAGCATGAATGACTCAGCTGTTGAATGTGTCACTGCCGAAAAGATAACAACACAGTGATAATCCGCCCTTCAAGAAGACATGTCTGCCTGCAATATTTACACTTAAATCTCGGTATTACAAGAAAACAGCTTTTCTATAAAGCCCTCTAGTTTCTCCCCTATCTTCCCATCTGGGTTACCACAATTTGTTTTATTCTTGGTAGCTTCCAATATGTCTCTATCTTCACATGCTTTGCCAAAGATTATCTTCCCTTCCTCTTCATTGTATAAAAAGATTTCAATCCGCTGTCATTTTAACATTTGTATTGCTCACTGATAACTGTTACATATTACGGAGGCTGTTCTAGTGTGCTATGCTCATAACTGATAATGCGGTGCTTAATATTAGCGGCTACCAGGGAACACTGTGTTCTTGTTTCCCCCGAAGGGAATTGTGCTATATATATTTTTTTATTAAGGGGGAAAAAAAACAGAAAAAAAGGAAAAAAAAAAAGATAAAGCAAACAATTATGTAAAAGAATGATAATGCAGACTAATGTATTTGCAAAAAGCATACAAGCAGAGAAAAATGTAAGAAAAAAAGAGGGTCTGATTACTGTAAATGTAGCGGTTATCAAAAAAAAAAAAAACAACAACAACCCCAAACCTTTTTTTAAAGTGGAATTTTAAATAATTCAAAACATCCCCCTAAAGGTGCCCATACATGATTTGGAGGCCGATCAACTATCTGTTTCCATGGGCGTAACAATAGGGGCTGCAGCCCATGCACCCGTGGGGGGCCTCCCCGCTGGGGCTCACTCAGGGCCGTTTTGGGGGGCTGGAGGAGTCGCAGCATGAGGGGAAAGCTATGGCCACACTCGGCGCTCTCCCCTTTGCACTCCCCTCCAGCTTCAATAACCATACGTGTGCAGCGGCGGGCAGCGGCAGACAAACATACCTTCCGTGTGCCGCAGCATGGACGCTTCTCTCTCTAGCCTCTGATGCGACTTCCTGTATAAACAGGAAGTCGCGTCAGACACTAGAGAGAGAAGCGTCCGCGCTGGAGCGCACGGAAGGTATGTAGCTGCCACTGCACACATATGGTTATTGAAGGTGGAGGGGAGCGCAGAGGGGAGAGCCCGAGGTGAGGGAGGGGGGGAACGTCCCCCCTCCCTGCTGAGTGTGGCCATAGCTTTCCCCCCATGCTGTGACCCCTCCAGCCCCCCAAAACGGCCCTGAGCGAGCCCCGGGGGGGGGGGGTGGGGGTGGTAGGGGGCCCGCTGAAAATTTCTGCAGGGGGGCCCAGTGGGTCTTAGTTACTCCCCTGTCTGTTTCTATAATTATTATTGAATCGGATTAAAATCAGTGCTGCTAAGTGCATGCCTGATTGATGATACAACTAATTTCGGGCAGAACATGTCGATCGGACATGATGCAAGATATCGCACCGTCATTGTAGATCGGGTGCTCGGCGGTACACGAGGGGTGTGTGTAACATCACACATGCGCCCAGGTTGTTCCGGCAACCGCGTGGGGGGTGTGAATGGATGGAGGATGGAGGGACGGACATAGCCAGGTAATTTATGGTGCACTGGGCACCGCGGGGGGCACATTGGACATTAGAGGGGACAGCATTGGGCAGGCGAGGCGGCGTCACAAGGCTCATTCTGGATCAATATCAGCATAAAATTGATTGGGAATCGGCCTGCAGTGTATGGGCAGCTGACAGATCTCTCTCTAATCAGAATCGATCAGAGAGAGATTTGTCTCTTGGTCGAATCTGCCCATCATCGCTAGACGTATGACTACTTTAAGGATGGGTTGGGTGAACACATAACATAAAGTGATAGGCTGCGTTTTATTTCATGTTTTATGTTAATGTTGTGAACCTTTTTGTGCATTTTTACTGCGTTTTTGGTGCGTTTTGCATGCGTTTTAATGCGTTTACGGTTCGCATATACAAAACGCATATGCATTTTGTATGTGTTTTCCATGCTTTTTTTATATTACCATTTATGCAAATCACTAGGAAGGCAACAGGAAGTGGAAATACAACAACAAAAAATATTTTTTGGGGGGAAAACGCATGAAAAACGCATACCATTGCGTTCCCATTGACTTTTATTATGTGCTGCGTTTATGTATATTATGCAACAAAACATACGTTTTTAAAAATGCAGGTTTGAAAACACATAGAAAACGCAGATGTGTTTTTTACATGTGTTTTTCCTGCGGCCCATAGGCCCCATTCACACTTAGAAACACAAAACGCCTGCGATTTTTGCCGGCGTTTTGCGGGAGTGATTTTTCCGCAATTTCAAATGGAAAAATCACTGAACACTGCGGGCGATTTTACCGTGATCGCGTTTAGCGCTTCTATAGCACTGAAACGCCCAGGAAATCGCCTGAAAATGGTACAGGCGACACGTTTGCGTTTCGCATTTTTGTGTGATTTGTGGCGATTAGCGCAGATCACCCAAGTAAGAACAGGTCCATAGGGTTTCATTACACCAGCGCTTTTAAAAAGCGCTAGCATTTGAGCATTTTGCCGAAATAGCGGCAAAACCCTCTAGTGTGAATTGGCCCATAAACTTCCATTATCGGTTAAAATGCAGCATTTTCCGCAATGCTAGTGTTTCTGCTATGGGTGCACCTAGCCTAAAAAAATAGTCACACCATAAGAACTTCTTACCAGATAATTAATGTTTTCAAATGTATGCTCTTATCAATAAGTAAAACTCATTTTAAAGCAAACCTGAAGTGAAAATAAAGTTATAAGAAAGGTAATGAATTGTATGTGTAGTACTATTGGTAAATAAAACATTGGTAACATAGAACTAAGTCTCATATTTGTATTTTTAGTTTAATGGCTTCATTTTTAACCTATTAGGGACCGGCTACCTAACCCCCCTTAAGGACCAGGCGAATTTGCATGCAGGGTGGGTGCGTTGGGGGGGGGGGGTCAAGCAGCCAGATTCCCAGTGTGGCATGCTGGGCCAGATGTCCCCCCTTTCGCCAGATGTCCCCCCTTTGGCCAGAAGCCTTTACTCACCTTCCAGGCTCCAGTGGTGAGCCACAGTAGCCCCCTCCACTCTGGCCAGCATCCCCACTCGTACTGCCGCTAAGTTCCGGGTCACGGCTTGATGACGTCATCAAGCCGGGACTGACGTCAGAGCGAGCGGAGATGCTGGCCAGAGTGTAAGGGGCGCCGATCGTCGGGGGAACGGCAGGAAGGTGAGTAGATCCTCTTTCCCCCCCCCCCCTTCCCTACCGCCGCAGCTGTTGCAGTGGTTATTACGATCCGCTGGTGATTTTCACGCGCAATCGAAAATTTTTGCGCTAAAATGGTGCAAACGCAAAAATGCGCGTGAAAACGGCCGTGATATGAGTTATCACGGTTTAGTGAATCAAGCCCCCAGTGTGATGCTACTGCCACCAACATGTAAACTCACCCAATGCGCTGGCTGACCGATGACAGATCAGCAAATGTTGCTGAAAGTATAATCTCAGCTCCTTGTCTGTTATTGCTTCCAAAGCCTTTGCAATACTCTCCACTCTCTCCACTCATCCAGAGACACTATACTTACAACATGCTGGCATAGTGTAATACCGTTTTATAATGTTAAAAACGTATAAAAATTGCACTCACATGTGGTTCAACCTTTATGCGCATATAAAACATTACAGTACATTCCTGGGCTGGCTTCCCACATCCTGCATCCACCATCAACAAACTTCGCCCAATGTGTTTCATCCCACGGGACTGACCATGTTGAGTCCAGTGGGAAGAAATGTGCTGGGCAGAGCTTGCTTGTGGTTCATTTGCATAGATAACAACTCAAGTTTTTTGTTGTGTTTTTTTTTTACCTGCTGTACTGGAAAATAGAAAGGGACTTCCGACAATGTCTTAGCAGGGCTAGTAATATATGTACCTAGATTTATCCCATCATGTCACATGTCACTTCAGGTGCATTTTCAGGAGGTACATCAACAAATAGCATTTTGTTATACAGTTATAGAAAATTTGCTAGCAGATAGAATGAGGAACTAAGGCTAAATATTTCAACTGAGTTAATAAAACAATTTGAAGGAGTTTCTTCAGTAGTAAAGCTGCAAATATATTAATATTTTCCTAATCAGTAAAAATGTGACTAATATGGTGAGCAATGTGAGTGACTAATACTGGCATTTAGAATAAAATGTCAGTAATTGGGAAAATAAAAGTCAAAATGGATTATTCAGACACCGGAATTCATATTATTTACACTTTTTTGTCATGATTGCATCTACCAGTACACTGCTGTATAACGGATATGATTAGAAAAAACAAATATAATGGAATATTAATAATGCTAGGTATAGGGCATAGCCCAAAAATAATTAAGGCTTTAGCTTTTTTTTTTTGTAATTCAAACAAGAAAGCCGATCAGATTTCCTGTTTTTTGTTGTTGTTGTTGTCTGTTTTGTATATAGGTTGAACAGGAGTGGTGGATATTTCTGATCAATTTTTATGAACATTGAATGGTGTATGGAAGACTGTAGATTGTCATTTACTTAACCACTTGGCCCTATCTGGACGGATATATAGATAGACTGTGCTGCTCCTGCAGCGTGCTGCGCGCTATCCGGCGCACTCCCGCGCACGCTCCCGCTGCCTGCCGCTAGCATATAATTCCCATTCACCGATCTAAGCCCCCTGGAGAAATACCGACGCTTTCTAAGCAGAGAGCGCGGTATTTCTTCCCGGAAAAAAATTTTGCAACCTCCTAATAGTTCCTGGCAGCGTGATCGTCAGGCCTGGTGATCGTACGCTCCAGGAACTTTTTTGACTGTGGCCATCTTGTGGCCAAATAGTAAACTGCACCCACATACATTTTTTTAAATAAAGAATTACATTATATTACACCTAAAATAGCTGTTTACCTCCCAAACTAAAATCACTCACATACATTTTTTAATTAAAAAATAAATAAAAAAATTACAATAAAAAAAAACTACATAAATAGTTACCTAAGGGTCTAAACTTTTTAAATATACATGTTAAGAGAGCATCTTATTATTTTTTTTTAAATTATAAGCTTGTAAATAGTGATGAACGCAAATTGAAAAAATGCACCTTTATTTCTAAATAAAATATCAGCGCCATAAATTGTGATAGGGACATAATTTAAAAGGCGTAATAAGCGGGACAAATACGCAAATAAAATACATGGGTTTTAGCTACGGTACCATGTATTAATTTTAAACTACAATGGCCAAAAACTGAGAAATAATGTTTTTTTTCCCATTTCTTTCTTAATCTTCCTGTTAAAATGGATTTAGAAAAAAATAATTCTTAGCAAAATGTACTACCTAAAAAAAGCATAATTAGTGGTGGAAAAAACAAGATATAGATAAATTAATTGTGATTAGTAGCGATAAAGTTATTGGCAAATGAATGGGAGGTGAATGTTGCTCGGATGCATGAGATTTTCCACGCTGTAGGCTGAAGTGGTTAATATATACAACCAAGCAATTTTCTCAGAGTTTTCAATATTTTTTTTTTTTTTACATAATTGGGGAAAATTTGAACATGTGTGGTACATTGGTCAGATTTTTTAAATGTTACAATCAATCAGAAAAATTGTTTGTAATCCCTGAATTGAAAATAAATTTTAAAAAATTGTATTGTGGCCACCTTAACCACTTAAAGACAAGCAGCTGTATTAAAACGTCCTGCTGGACGTACAAGAGAGAACGGCGCCGGAGACTTGGGCGCAGAACACAGCCAGTATATGGCTGATCCTGCTGCCGCACAAGTCTGGGCCGTGTTAATTACTATTCCCCCTCCAGGCCGACATGGATAGAAATTGCTGGAAGCCAAATTATTGTTTTAAAAGCAACTTCAGGTCCGTCTTCTGACGGTGCTGAAGTTACTCCCTGTGCCTGCGATAGCCGTAGTTCCTATTACGGCCTATGGTGGCACCGGCTGCGCCCAAGTCTACTGCGCTGCTGCGCCCAAGTGTCCAGCGCTGGACTTACCGTGTTTGCCTGCTGAAGCCTCTTAATGGCTTGAGGACGCTTTTATAAGTTAAGCAGCTCTGCTGCCGCTGTGTGCATGCGTGTGCACGCATGCACGTTCCCGTGTGCGCACGTGCATTCCCGTGCATGCACGTGTGTTCCCACGCACGTTCACGTAAGAACAGTAAATTAAAAAACACAACATAGACAAAATACACCTTTATTTCCAAATGATATATTATCACCATACTTTGTACTAGGGACATGAATCAAATCTTGTAATAATAACATGGACAAATAGGCAGATAAAATGTGTTGGTTTTATGTACAGTAGCAGTTTTTATATTAAAACTATAGGGGATGAAATTGTAGAAATAATGTATTTTTTCATTTTTTCCCCTTGTTTTTCCCTTTAAAATACATAGAAAATAAAGTAATTACTGAAAACAAAAATAAACTCCAAAAAGCCTAATCGATGGTTAAAAAAACAAGATATAGATAATTACATTGTGATTAGTAGTGGTTAAGCTATTAGCAAATGAAAGGGATGAGCACAGAAAGATGAAAATCTCTCATCAGTTAGGGTAAAAAACATTTTGGGGTGAAGTGGTTAAGAACAGGTTAAGAACAGTTTTTTTTTTTCTAAATGCATTTTAATGGGAATATTAAGAAAAACAATGAAAAAAATTCATCATTTCTCAGTTTTCGACCATTATAGTTTTAAAATAATACATGCTACCATAATTAAAACCCACAAATGTTATTTGCCCATTTGCCCATTTGTTATTTAAATTATGTCCCTATCACAATGTATACCCCCAATATGTTATTTGGAAATAAAGGTGCATTTATTCAGTTTTGCATCCTACACTATCTACAAGCCTATAATGTAAAAAAATAATAGTAATATACCCTCTTTACATGTATATTAAAAAAAATAGACACTAAGGTAACTATCTATGTTTTTTTAATTGTAATGTTGTAATTTTTTTTATCAAAAGTTTTATTTGGGTATTTTTGGGAGAGTGTGGGAAGTAAGGAGTTAATTTTAAAGTGTGTGTAGGTCTGTTTAGTAATTTGGCCACAATATGTCCTCATGTATTACTTTGTGTTGTGTACCATTACTACTCTAAACAGGAAGTAAACCATGCATGTGATACTTCCGACATCACAAATGACGCAGGCATCTCAGTGATGCCGGTATTCAATGACACTGGGACTTACAGTAGAATAATGAATGGGAACCGTTTTTTTTCATTCACGTAGCTCCTATGTCCAGCATGCATTTTTGGGCGTAGAAGCTACGTCCTAAATACTAAAGTGGTTAAAGATCACATGACTGCCATTCCTAGCTTGTATGCATCACTTAGATGACAGCGCTGAGCAGCTGATGGTAGAGTTACAGGCAGACATCAGAGAGCCGAAGTCTGACAGCGATAATGTTTGTTCATACCATTCTAAAAAATAGGAACTCCAAATTTCAAAGCTCTTCGACGTTTCTGCTGTTGAATTCTACAGCTAATGCTAATTAAATGAAAACAAAGATGGCAGGCAATTCATCAGGCGATGAATACATGTTTGCTCTTGACATATTTCATGCTGGAAAATTTCAATTCAGAATTGGAGATTCAGCGTTACAAATGCTTATTGAGTCAGAGGCCACCTGTAATATAATTGCCGAACATCCTTGACAGTGTTTGAAAGGCTAAACTGAAACACATTCGGCAGTCATGCATCCCAGACTTACCATTACCCAGTACAAGTTTGAAATTTGTATTTAAATATGCATTACTCTTGTCTACTTGAAATCTGTGGCTCTTTTCTGACTTTGTGATAAAAAACTGGCGGAGGTTTTCAAAACATGTTTAATGAAAGGTTTACAAATTAGGGTACCTTTACACTTATCCCTGCATATTTCAGCCATTTTTTCACAATTTTTCATCTCTGTGATGTTGTGTTTTGCTTTTTTTGTATCCGAGTCTCCTTTTTTTGGTTTGAATTTTTGATGTGAAATTTTATATATATTTTTCATGTATATTAACCACTTCACAACTGAGGGGTTTTACCCCTTCAGCATCCGAGCAATTTTCTCCCTTCAGCGCTCCTTACATTCATTCGCCTATAACTTTATCATTACTTATCACAATAAAATGAACTATATCTTGTTTTTTTCACCACCAATTAGGCTTTCTTTAGGTGGGACACTATGCCAAGAATTATTTTATTCTAAATGTGTTTTAATGGGAAAATAGGAAAACATTTGGAAAAAAAAACATTATTTTTCAGTTTTCCGCCATTATAGTTTTTAAATAATGCATGCTAGTATAATTAAAATCCATGTAACTTATATGCCCATTTGTCCCAGGTATTACACCATTTAAATTATGGTCCTATCACAATGTTTGGTGCCAATATTTTATTTGCAAATAAAGGTGCATTTTTTTCAGTTTTGCGTACCGTATATACTCGCATACAAGCCAAATTTTTGACCCCCAAAAATGGGGTCAAAAGTTGGGGGGTAGGCTTGTATGCGAGTCTTCCCTGGTGGTATAGTGGTTAGTGGTGGGTGGTGGGTGGTCCGCGCCCCGCTCCCCCCCCCCCTCCCCGCTCCCCCCGCGGCCGCCGCTGCTATTACCTGCTTAGGCAGCGGCCGCTTCCTAATCCGCGTTCCCCTTCTGAAACTTTCTCAGAGTGTATCACAGCAGCGCGCCCGGCGCTGCTGTGACGATGCAGGGGGCAGGAAAGAGCGGTTCCCTTGGTAACGGCGATACAGATCGCCGCTATAGGGAGCCGCGCTCATTCCTGCCCCCTGCATCGTCACAGCAGCAGCGCCGGGCGCGCTGCTGTGATACACTCTGATAAAGTTTCAGAAGGGGAACGCGGATTAGGAAGCGGCCGCTGCCTAAGCAGGTAATAGCAGCAGCGGCGGCCGCGGGGGGAGCAGGGAGCTGGGGGGGGAGCACTACCTACCTATGCTGGGCACTATACTGGCTAAACTGGGCACTATACTGGCTAAACTGGGCACTATACTGGCTAAACTGGGCACTTTACTAGCTAAACTGGGCACTATACTAGCTAAACTGGGCACAATACTGGCTAAACTGGGCACTATACTGGCTAAACTGGGCACTATACTGGCTAAACTGGGCACTTTACTAGCCATACTGGGGCACTATACTAGCTAAACTGGGCACTATACAAGCTAAACTGGGCACTATACTGGCTAAACTGGGCACTATACTAGCTAAACTGGGCACTATACTGGCTAAACTGGGCACTATACTGGCTAATCTGGGCACTATACTGGCTAATCTGGGCACTATACTGGCTAAACTGGGCACTATACTGGCTAAACTGGGCACTTTACTGGCCATACTGGGGCACTATACTAGCTAAACTGGGCACTATACTAGCTAAACTGGGCACTATACTGGCTAAACTGGGCACTATACTGGCTAAACTGGGCACTATACTGGCTAAACTGGGCACTATACTAACTAAACTGGGCACTATACTGGCTAAACTGGGCACTTTACTAGCCATACTGGGGCACTATACTAGCTAAACTGAGGCACCACCTACCCATACTGGGCGCTATACTGGGCACTATACTGGCTATACTGGGCACTATACTGGCTATACTGGGCATTTTACTAGCTATACTGGGCACTATACTAGCTATACTGGACACTACCTACCTATACTGGGCACTATACTAGCTATACTGGGACACACTGGGGGGCTGCACCAATCCAGCATTTCCTACCCCTGGCTTATATGGGGGTCAATCATTTTTCCCTGTTTTTTCAGGGAAAAGTTGGGGGGTCGGCTTATATGCGGGCGGCTTATATGCGAGTATATACGGTATATCCCTAATTACAAGCCCATAGTTTATAAAGTAACAGTGTTATACCCTCTTGATATAAATATTTAAAGATTTCAGTCCCTAAGGTAACTATTTAAGTTGTTTTTTTTATTGTAATTTTTTTTTAATTTATTTTAATATTACAAAAACAATTATTGGTAACAATTGGGGAGTTTGGGAGTTAATGAGTTAAATTTAATAGTGATAATAATGTATTTGTATGTGAAAAATGTGTTTGGGTGTAGTATTACTTTTTGGCCACAAGATGGCCACATCTTTTTACAGGCGTCCTACAAGCGTCGGAAGGACGCTTGCAGGAAGGGAGGCTGGGAAACTGAGTTTTTTCACAATGATCGGCTGCTTCTCATAGAAGCATGCTGATCATTGCGGGGGCAGAGATCAACGAACGGGAATGTATTTTCCCGTTCATTGATCTCCGGGCGAGCGGGCAGCGGCGTGCACGATCGTGGGAGTGTGAGCGAGAGCGCGGACAGCGGCGGCAGCGGTGGGGGGTGCGTATATCTACGCTCTGGGCGGGGAACTGAAGTCAAAAGGAGCGTAGATATACTGTACCCGGGCAGCGAAGTGGTTAATGAAGTTACCGTATTTTTCTCCCAAAAGTGGGGAGAAAAAGTCCCTGTATCTTATATACCAAGAACAGAAAGTCCCCGACATACGAACGCCCGCTGTCACGACCCGCTGACTGGCTGCAATGGGTCCTGCACTGTCCCCATGTGTCCTGCGCCCTTCCCCCATGTGTCCTCGCCTCATCAGCAGAAGCAGAGAAGCCATCACTAGGGAGCTGTGCAGGAGAGGAGAGGTCTGTGTTCACCGCGTGGGCCATGGATTATGTGAGCCAAGCTGCAGCTTCTCCTACTTATACACAGGGGCAAAGGTGGACGCGGGGTGGGGGAGCAAGACACATGGGTCAGCTTGCAGGACACACGGGGACATCTCAGGCAGGACACAAGGTCAGAAGGTTGACACACTGGGACAGGAGGGGACCAGAGCCGAGACAAGGTCCTTCAGCACCCAATGCAATTTCTCGTCCGACCGACAAGATCTGACAATTATTTCTTAAATGTCTGATCTACTCCCTATCAACAATGGGATCACAATGGGAAAAGCAGTTCACACAGCCTTCACACAGCAGGCTAATACCTGGCTCTGTTAAGTTCCCCAGAGCTGCTCCATGCTCTGTACACACGCTGCTGCTGCATGCTCTGTACACACGCTGCTTCTCCATCCAAAGTCAACTGTAGCAAGGAAAGAAAGTGCTGTGAGCTGCAGGATGCCTGCAGATATTCTGGTGTCTCAACTTGTGCCTGTCCCCAGACACTGCACTGGCCCTGGTCTGAGGGGGGATTCTGGACAGCTGTAATCCCCCCCTGCGTTTGCCTATGCCCCCTGGTGATACCTAACCGTAAGGCCCCAACCTGGCGGTGCCTAACCCCATGGCACCTAACTCCCCCCCCCCCCCCCCCAAAAAAAAACCCTTAAGCAAACTTCTGCTGCTGCAAAGTCACGATATGAAGCTAGGAAGGTAAATTTAATCTCCAGGAGGTGCTTGATTAGTGGCAGTCATAGTAAAGGAGCTTAGCGGGAATTAAAAATTGCAACTATACATGCTTCAAATTTCATTTCTGCAAGCTCCTTTACTATGTCTGCTACTAATCAGCTGCCGTTGGGTGCAGAAATTTACCTCCCTAGCTACATATCAAGGCAATTGTAAGCCGTGGTTTGCAGAAAAGAAGTAAATTTCAGGACGGGGAGGCACCCAATAGTGGGTGTCAACGTGCACACAAATTTCCATATTTTGCAAATCGAGGCTTTTACAATAGGAGCCTATGTTGGCACCGTTTTATCCATAAGGGCTCCTGTGCCCTTTATTCCCGCTGAGGATTACGGAGCTTTTGAAGAAGCCCCAGGTTTTGCCTCCTCATGATTTTATTTTTGGTTCAGGTACCCTTTAAGGCTGCCCTAACCCTAACCTAACACATTTGTATTTCCCTGCAAGCTATGGGGCCCATTCAGAAGTAGATTCTATATTTTATTATTATTACAAAATGCCAGTAAGTTTGAAATGTATACTTCAAAACATAAAAAGATGCACACAGTCCTCTTAATTTGTTTTACCTTTTCTCTGTCATTGGACTACAGTGAAAACTATACACCCTAAACCCATTTCCATGAAGCATTACCATTTAGCAGAAGAAAAGGAGTCTATTCACCTTATGTGTATTGTTATTTATAGAACACATTACATTAAAATAGCAGATTAATCCAGCAGACATAAAAAGAAGTCTGTTTTTAAGTAACTGAATGATGTGTTTTTTGGGCCGTTAAAACTGTTTTGCAGAAATAAATTACTAATGCAACTGATGAACCCCGCAGCTGTTTAACACAAAATCAAGTGAAGACGATTTGCTTTACTGCTGAGTTGCATTATTTTAATTAGCTAAGCAGCGATTTATTTATGCCAAGATGTGCTCACAGTCCTTTGCCAAAAATTCCCTGGTTAGGTGATTGTGGATCCCAGCCCAGAAAGGCTGCATGGTCAATGTTCACTTAGGAACAGGCAGAATGGAGTCATGAAACAGTTTGTTTCAAATATGCGGAGATAGGAAGGAAAGTAAAATCTGTCGCTGAATATACAGTAAACTGATGGATATTTTTTTTTTTTTTGCCCACCAAAACATTTTCTTGACTATTTCCCAAATTTAAACTACGCCGAGAAGTTTTCTAGAATCCAGCATGGAATAGGAATAATATTTGTTATTTATATCGTTTAACCCTTGAGCAGCTAAATAAAGTAAAACTTTATTTGGCTGCAGGGCCAAGTTTTTCCTGCCACTGGGTAAAGTGTGCCTTCCTCAGCCTGAAAGGCTAGGCAGGGTATGTGGTGGCAGGCTGGCAGCAAGGAGCTCTGCTAGGGTGGCAGCAGGAAGCTCTGCCAGGTATGCTCAGATTCAGCCATCTGAACATACCTGTTCAGATGTCTGAATCGGCTATTCCTTCCTTCACCACGGCGGCGACGTACACCTTGCAGGTCTTCTTGGTCAAATGGTATAATTCGAACATTTGAAAAGTGTTTTTCTAATGTTGGACTCAAAGCGCCCAAGAGCTGCAGCCACTGGGATGCACTCAAGAGGCCACCCTGCAGTGTTAGGGAGTCTTGCCTTGAACTTCTTACTGAATAGGTACTGACCCTGGCCAGGATTCGAACCCTGGTCTCCCATGTGAAAGGTGGTGCCCTTAACCAGTACACTATCCAGCCACTTCATGTGATTGGAATCCAAGAGACCGGGTCAGCATTACAACGCCATGCGTTGCTGGAAGAAATTTGATGGAAGAGTCTCTGCCATCGCCTCCATCACCCCTCTTCCACCACAGGTGGTGCTGTAACACTGACACAGTCTCCTGGATCCCGATCACGTCATATCATGTGACCGGATGTGATCTGGACCCAGAAGACCTACTGAAAGTTCAGACCTGCTGGTGAAGGAAGAGAAGCAGCTGCCAGAGCAGGGAAATATAACTTCTTACTGCCACGGACTTGTTTGGTTGCACCAGACAGCCAAACAAAATGTGCTTACAGAGGCTGTCAGTGCACAAGCAGCTTCATCGAAGCTGCCAATAGGTTAAAAGCTCAGACTCACTAAACAAACCCTTCCAAGTGTATTCAATGGATAAAACAAAAAGATGAAAAAAATATTCAAAACAATTATACTGCTTGTGTGAAGCCTGGGTCTTTACCAGTGGTGAGAGAAAATGCTAATGCTCTTTTTGCATTATGCAAAAAATAATATTAACCATTTAAGCCCGCAGGTATTTTTCACCTTATGGACAAGATGAATTTTCACATTTCAGCGCCCCTCTCTTTAATTCCCTAATAACTTTATCACTACTTATTACAACAAAATGATCTATACCTTGTTTTTTCCACCACCAATTAGGCATTCTTTGGGTGGTACATAATGCTAAGAATTATTTTATTCTAAATGTATTATAATGGGAATAATAAGAAAAAAAATGGAATAAAAATCATTATTTCTCAGTTTTGCTACTGTAATTTAAATCCACACATTTTATTTGGCCATTTGTCCCGGTTATTGCAATGTTAAAATGATATATGGTGACAATATTTTATTTGGAAATAAAGGTGCATTTTTTCAGTTTTACATCCATCACTAATTTTTTAGCTTAGAATTTAATATTAATATGCCCCCTTGACATACAGTACATATTAAAAAAAATTGTATTCCCCAAAGTCACTAGGTGTGACTTTACTATTTGGCCACAAGATGTCCCCACTAAGTACTTCCTATTTGCATACTAGTAATAAGAACGCTACAAGAAGTAATGTGTTGCTACATTGTAACTGGGGAAGTGATGCAGGCATCAATGAATGCCTACGATCACAGTGGCCTAAAGGGGAGATCAATAAATGGGAATCTAATGATCGGCGGCAGAAATCAGGTAGCAGGAGGAAGTGTGGCGGCTCTATTTAAAGATAACCTGTATAAAAAAAAAGTTCCCCTGGGGGTTGCTCACCTCGGGAGGGGGAAGCCTCAGGGTCCCAATGAGGCTTCCCCCTGCCCAGTAGCTGCAGGCAGTCCAGCGCTGGCTCCCCCAGAGTGTCCCGGAATCCTCCCTCGACAAGCCTGACAAGCGCTGATTAGCGCTGATTTATTTACCTTTCCTGGCTCCAGCGGGGGTGCTGTTGTGGCTTTCCGCACAGAGATAGGCGAAAATAGCCATCAGGTCCGCTCTACTGCACAGTCGCAGGAGACTTGCATCTGCGCAGTAGAGCGGCCCAACATTGATTGGCTATTTCCGCCTATCTTCGAGGCGGAGAGCCGATACTGCCCCTGCGCTGGAGCCGGGAAGGTAAATATTTACATTCCCGCTGTTCTCCGCCCCCGTGGGACCGAGGAGGACGGGGAAGCCTCAATAGTATCCGGAGGCTTCCCCCACCCCAGGTGAGTACCACCCAGGGGAGTTTTTTCTCAATACAGGTTTTCTTTAAGAGTGAACACTGTTTTTAAACTGAAACAGTGTTCATTCTCGGCGAACATGTACGGATTGGCTCAGGGGACTTTTGTCCCCTACAGCCAATCCCCCCTGTTGCCGCAAGATCGCACACACAGATCCCCAAGCTGCAGGGAGGTGACATCCTGTAGCTTTTTTCCTTCCTACTTAAAGGGAACCTGAACTGAAACTAAAAAGTCAGAATAACCATACACAGGTCACATACTTACCTCCTGTGCAATCTACTCCTCAATCTCTTTCTCTTCTCCTGCGTCCTGTTTGTCCACTGTGATCAATGGAATTCTCTGTCCTCTATTTTAAAAATGGCCCTTACCCCAGAGCAGCACACTGTTAAACTCTAATATCGCCCACTTGAGCCATAGGGAAACATGGTCATTACTTTGCCCATTCAGTAGCTGATATATAACTGACAGCAACTGGTATATTTCAGTTCTGACAAAATATTGTCAGAACTGGAAGGGATCACTGTGAGAAAAAAAAATGGTGAGCTTCTGAGAGGAACTGGTGGTGAGGTAAGTATGTAATATTCATTTGGTAGCGGGGGAAAAGGGCGCCGACTGAGGGTGGACAAAAAGGGAGCCACCATAGACTTTAATGCAATTATCATTAATACGACAAAAAAGCAGCAAAAAGAGCGCCGTGATAGATATAGTTAACAACAAATTTTACGTTATCAAAGATATTATCGGTACTATGTGTAAAAGGGTGTTTCTGCAGAGGGAGTGGTTAGGGTAAGCCACCACCAGGGGGAGTGGTTAGGGTTAGGCACCACCCGGGCGGCGGTTAGGGTTAGGCACCATCGGGGGGTGGTTAGGGTTAGGCACTCCTGGGAGGGTGGTTAGGGTTAGGCACCACTAGGGGAGTGGTTAGTTTTAGGCAACACCAGGGGGTGTGATTAGGGTTAGGCACCACCAGGGAGGTGGTTAGGGTTAGGAGCCACCAGTGGAGTGGTTAGTTTTAAGCACCACCAGGGAAAGGTTCTGTGTGAGGGTAGGGTTGGGTTAAGCTGTATTGTTGAAATACGTAACAATATTTAACGTCAATATATTTTTATTATTATTTCTCGTCTGTTTTTAAAACAGTACTTACCGTTAACAAAGCTTGACAACAATGATTATCATTATCAGATTTTGTTAATAACTGGCTCCATTTCGTTATCAACTTTTTTTCATGCACGCATTCATTTGTAGCTACATCATGTGTTTATATTAAATAATTTTACTCACTTCCAATTCCCTTTAAAAAGGACCACTATTGTAAAACATTTTAAATACATGTAAACACATACAAATAAGAAGTACATTCTTTCCAGAGTAAAATGAGCTATACATTACTTTCATCCTAAGTCACTGTCAATTACACTAGGTAGTAAAAACCTGACAGACCTAACAGGTTTTGGACTAGCCCAGCTTCTCCTGGGGGATTCTCAGGGTTTTCTTTAATTTCAAAAGCACTTACTGAACAGCAGTTGCTCAGTCCAACTGTCAAAGTAGTGGGTAAACAGGTAGGGGAGGCCAGCCTACATCTTTTTATAGATCTTTTTAAGGAGTGCTTTTGTAAAGATTAAAGGTAAGTCTGTATTTAGGAAACTCGTTCTTAATTATGGTCTACTTAGTGTTGCTTAAAGTAAACCTGAACTGAAAATTAGAAGTTAAAATAACCATACACAGGTCGTACTTACCTCCAGCATAGTCTACTCCTCAATCTCTATCTCCTCTTCTGCGCCCTTTTTGTCCACTGTGATCAGTGGAATTCTCCTCCATTTTGAAAATGGCCATTACCCCCATAACAGCTTCCGGGTCAGCACACTGTTAAACTGTAATATTGCCCACTTGAGCCATAGGGAAACATGGACATTACCTAGCCATCAGTTTTCTTTTCAGTTATAGCTGACAGCAACTGATGTATAACTGTCAATTGATATATTTCAGTTGTGACAAAATCTTGTCAGAAATGGAAGGGATTGTTGTGAGAAGAAAATGGTGAGCTTCTGAGAAGAGCAGATGGCAAGGTAAGTATGTGATATTCATTTGCAGGTACATTGTGTGTTTAACGTAAATAATTTTACTCGGTTAAGGTTCCCTTTAACTGTATTTCGAGTTGCCATTCTACCTACACTTATATGCACGTTGATTTGTTTGCCCCATTAATGTTCTTTTAATGAGCTTAGGAGCTGTCTATCATCTTCTTATAGTTATTATTGTAGAGCTAAGATTGCCTGACTGCGTGTCTTATGCTCCATTTTTCTTTACGACGTTTAATAGTTTGCCTTATTGTAAACTCAATTTGTTGTTGTACAATAGCTTTGACAATTCTTTGTGACCCATGCTTCAGCCTTAATGTACTACCTATTTGTTCTGTTAAATTCTGCTTCAATAAACAGTTAATTTGAAAAAAATAAAGGTAATAGCGAGAAGAACCCCTATGAGTAGATGGACTAGTCCAAAACCTGTCAGTTCTTTAAGATTTCTACTACCTGGTGTAAGTAACAGCTACATATGAAAAACAAAAAACAAAAAATGATATCTTATTTTGCTCTGAAAGAAATGTACTTCTTATTTGTCAGTGTTTTCATGCATTTTAACCTTTTGGGGACCGTCGTAGTTTGAATCTACATCCAGCAGGTGGTGCTGCTGCCCTGAATGGACGTTGATTCAACGATCGCGCTAAAGAACAGTCCCGATGCGAACGTGTGCATCGGAGAGGGGAGATTAAGCTGTCATATGACAGCTGACATCTCCCCTAAGTGATCGGCAGCCATCGCGTATGGCTGCTGATCACGTGATCACTATGATCACCAGAGCTGCGGCAGTAGGGGGGGGGGGGGTGGAGGAAGAGGATCCACTCACCTTCCTGCCGTTCCCCCTCCGCTCTGGCCGGCATCCCTGCTGTAATTACGATAAGTGCTGGGTCCCGGCTTGATGACGTAATCAAGCCGCAACCCGGGACTTAGTGTCAGTACTCCCGGGAAGCCAGCGAGAGCAGAGGTGTCTAAAGCTGCTCATCGCTGGGAGGTGAGTAATGGCTGCCATCAATATGGGGGACACCTGGCCACCCAGGGGGAACCAAAGCTAAGTGCCCACAGTAGGGATCCGGCTGCCTGACCCCCCCAAATACACCCCCCCCCCACCCGCATGTAAAATACCTGGTCCTTAAAGGGGGGAGGAAGACGGTCCCAAAGGGGTTAATTTATACAATTGTTTGTGATAGTGGTCCTTTAAGTTTTTTTTGTGGCACAAACTTTGAATAGTATAACCACTAGGTTCAGAAAGATGAATATGACTTTCATGGTGTTGGTGTGACACTCTGTAGCCAGCTGGCATGTTTGCTAAATGAAATGTCTTCTCACACACTGTTCTATGAATCACTCATCAGTTGACAATATAAAAGGAAACAGAATTCATTAACGTAGTAAACTAAGATATTCAAAATACCAACAGGAAAAAAAAACGGTCTATGCCAACAGAAAGGTAACAGGAAATAAACAGTTCCTATTGGTGCTGTGATTATGTTTGTGCACTATGTTGATGAATTTTCATGTTTTTTTGGTCTTGTCAATTTGATTTATTTATCCAATCATGTTCCATTGATTCCAGCAATCAGTGCGGAATCATGTGATCTGATTTGATTTATACATATATTTGTTTGGAAACTATAATTCATTTCTCCATACAATCATTTTCTGATTTATTGTGAGCTGTCTTCTAGGCGGCATTTTTTTCTTTTTCTTACAATTGCTTCTGACTTTAACTGTGAATATTAAAATGTATTTTGTTTTAATATTTGCTCTGTTATTTTTGCTCACTTTTCTGTAAAGATATAGATAGATAAACTTGTTGGCATATTTTTATTTATTTATTTATTTTTTTTAGATTTTATTAAATTGAGGACAGAACTGTAATTCACCTATTCAATAGTCCTGCCATATTTTTGCTATGTACATGCTGACCATTTATTGAATGCCCAAAGAGACTTTAACTCAAGCCCATGATTTTTTTTAACGTGAATGGGAACCGCATTTAAAACAAATGAGACAGATACTTACCCAAGGAGAGGGAAGGCTCTGGGTCCTATAGAGCCTTCCGGCTCCTCTCCTGGTCCCCTCGTTCCAGTGCTGGCTCGCCTGGTAGCAGTATTTGACTAAATTAGTCAAATACTGCTTTACCCGGCCGAAGGAGGCTTCAGAAGTCTTCAGGGAGCCCGAGTGATCCTGAAGAAGGGCGGCCCTGTACTGCGCCTGCGCAAGCACGCTCTCTTGCACGCTCACGCCTGTGCAGTATGGAGGACACTGCTCTCGAAGACTTCCAAATACCCTTTCGGTGGGGGATTGAAACAGGGGGGGGAGCGAGCACAGGATAGAGGGCACCGAGAGAGGAGCGGGAAGGCTCTATACGACCCAGAGCCTTCCCTCTCCTTAGGTAAGTATTTGCTCCATTTTTTTAAAATATGTGGTTCCCATTCACTTTAAATGTTTCAATTATTTTATTTTACTTACAGTATTTGTTTGTTTGTATTTTGTTTATTTGGTATGGAGTCGATTTAGGTTAATTAACCACTTCACCCCACAGACCATTTTACCCTTACTGCCAAGAGCCAGGCAAGACTCCCTAACACTGCAGGGTGGCCTCTTGAGCGTGTCCTTAGTGGCAGCAGCTCTAGAGCGCTTTGAGTCCGGCAGGAGAAAAGCGCTATATAAACGTTCGGATTATTATTAACTGTATGTGAGTGATACTTGTTTTCGCTAATTGCTTAATTTTCTATGCATTTTATAGAAAAAAATGACAAAAAATACAATCTTTCTCCTTTTCCATTCCCTATAGCTTTATAATAAACAATGCTACTATAAATAAACCTCACTGATTTTATTTATCCTTTAGTCCTGGGTATGACAACATTTAAAGTTTGTTCCTAGTACAATGTATGGCGGCAATATATTATTTTGAAATATGTATTGTGTTTTTTGTTTGTTTGTTTTGGGTTTTTTTTTTTACCCAGTCAATAATTACAAGCCCTTATTTACTAAAATAACAGTAATTTACCCTCATGACATACATATTAAAAAAGCTGAGTTCTAAGGCAAATATTTATGTATTTTTTTTGAAAAATTATTATTTTTTATTTTTGTTTTTGTTTTTCTAAGTTTTTGTTTGGTAACTGAACTGATTGAGAACCTGAAAAAAAGTGGTAGCTGGATGTGTCTGCAGATGAACTGTCCCATGTCAAACACTAGAGGGCAAACACTCGAGGCCTTTAGTGTTTGGCCTCCAATGTTTGTCACAGGACATGTACAGTGAAAGGAAGAGACAGGAAGGAGCGGCCAGGGTGGTAATGGACTGAAGACACACACCAGTGAAGAGGTGAACGTAAGGTCCACTGCAAGGTGGTAGTCCCAAAATAGAAAAATGCTGCTGGTGCACTCCTATCTCACTGCCTGTTGAGCAATACCTTCTGTCCTGGGCAAGCTATCAATTTGATTGATTTTAATTAGAAATTGGTCAGGCATTATTTGCATCATAGATTTCTTGCAAATTCTATCTCAGTGATCCAATCTGCTGGATTAATACTGCAGCTTTTCCCTATGTTGCTTTCACTTACAGTAGGTATTAAACAGCTGACAGATCTGACTAGCCCATCTCCTCATAGGGGATTCCCAGTATTATCTGTACATTCAGAATGCCTCAAGGAATCACTTTCCTCCAAAGTTTGAATAAAACACGTAAAGAAGAGCTGCCAGCCATACTATCTCAGAAAAAAAAACACATATATAAGTAGATAAATACTTGCTCTACTTACATAACATGTATTGCACTGTCCATGTTTTGATTTTAGATTTTTTTTAGTAAAAAAGAGAAAATCCTTTTTTAGGATTCTCCATTTTACCTCTGTATATCTTGAAGCCAATCCTGATGTAATTTCCTCCCATATTCTCCTCTGCCAAATTGTGTATGCATTGCCCACCCTCCTACCACTCTTCAGGCACTCCCACCCAGCTCTGCAATAGAAAGTGCATTGTCTCATCATAAAAAATATTGGCCAATTAGAGCAGTACAAAGGTGTGGTAGGGGAAAACAGGGGGGAGGGGAAGAGGCTTCAGCCAATCAGGCTGCATTAGTTATCTTTGAGAGCAAACTAAAAAAGCAAAAAAAAAAAGACAACCCAGGATGCCCTGAAACTTCTTTTGTGCGGCAATGTATCAAATAAGAGTCAAGTAGACTGGGGGGAATGATCATTCATCAACAAGAAAAGTAATAGTGATTTTCACTTTTGGATTGCCTGGTTAGCATCCTTATAACTTGTTTACCAGATAAAAATAAAGAATTGATTTTTTATTTTATGCCCGACAGTTACACTTTAACATGTAACATGTCACTCTCCCTTTCACTCCTGTGAGGAGGACATTGACTGTCATTGTCTGTTTTCTTCATATACAGATATGGCCTAACTGTGGTCAGCCAAAGCCTTGGATTGTCCTCTGCTTTGCATAAAGACTCATTAGAAGTCAACTCTCTAGTACAGTATATACAATGCCCTTTCCCTAATTAATAACTTGGAGTGTTTGCTTCTAGCCAGCAATGCATGTTCATTGGTTAGTTTTTGAAAATCTGCTGTCACCAATCAATCAACTCGACATTGCTTGTTAGGGAATTTATTTAGACACTAGTATCCCCTATGGTGAAATAGTGATAGCTATGTGGAGACGATTGATGGCAGTTTTTTTAAATCTGTTGACAATTTTTTTATTTTTTTTTTAATTTGCCTTATCCTTTTAGAGTTGTAACGAGAAAACGAAAGAGAACACAGAGAGCCCAATATACTGTAGTGCAGTATGTACCAGAATAATGTGGGTTATGAGAGGCAAGTTATACTCACAAACATGGGTTACCACAAAGGCAACTGTGGATGCAGGCAAGGAGATTAGTCCTTAATTCCCATTCAGGATTAGGGAAGACAAGACAAATAACATTTATATCGCCCTTTTCTCCTGGCGGACTCAAAGCACCAGAGCAGCAGCCACTAGGGCACACTCTACAAGCAGTAGCAGTGTTAAGGAGACTTGCCAGAGGTCCCCTACTGAATAGGTGCTGGCTTACTGAACAGGCAGAGCTGAGATTTGAACCCTGGTCTCCTGTGTCAGAGGCAGAGCCCTTAACCATTACACTTTCCAGCCACCACACACCAGCCAGCCTCCAGAAGTCACTCTCTGTAGATCTGGAAACAAGGGGTTAATACCCTTCCACCATGGGTGGACTCGAACAATGTGGGAATGAACAGAGGCTCCAAATAAATAAAAGTAGCTAACATTTTTTTAAAATGGGGGAGGCAGTGGTGGACTTACCTCCTCCAAGCAGACGCCAAAACCTGTTATTATATCAACAAGCAAATGTATTCATATATACACTCCATATATATTAATGTGCTTGTTGATATAATATCAACATGTTTTTGTGTCTGCTTGGAGGAGGTAAGTCCACCACTGCCTCCCCCATTTTTTTAAAGTTTTAGCTACTTTTCTTTTTTTATTTTGGCACCTCTGTTCATTTCCACCTTTTGGAGTTGTGTTTGTCTCACAGCTATTTTTGTTATATTGTTTAAATTATGGGGATTCATTTGCATCTATTGTCACTGTTTACTTGACAGATTTTGCCACTCATAACAATGGTTTGATTTTATTTGATTATTTTTTTGTCTTTTAGGATGGGTAAGGAGGAGGCTCTGCAACAACGTTACTCATGAATATTTACCAAAAACAACAACTCTGCTGGATATCAACCATAACACGTTTTTTGAATATTGGCCAAAAATGCAAAGGTATGAAGGCTTAAAAATAGAATTTCCACAAAAACCTCAAATGTTTGTTCGTGAGCTAACAGTGAATTACACCTTGTTAAAGTAAAAAAAAAATTACCAAGATTGCAAAAAAATCGGAAAAAAAAACTAATTGCAAACGTAAAATGATCTTTAAAGGCATTTTTTTGACCAAAAGTCAAGTTTTCATTATTTTTGTGAAATTTATTGCTGAAAGAATATTCACATTTTCACTCATCACTGCTCTACAGTTACTTTGACAAAGATCAATAATAGATGATTTAGCAAAAAGGTGCATAATAAGTTGCAACATGCCCTCTTTATTAATTATCATTTAGTTTTTATACTTCTATTATGATAGCCCTCCATTTCATGTACTTCAGTTCAGTGCCCTACATTTTGCATACACTCTATCTTGCGTAAGGGTGCCCATACATTACTCAACTTTCTGCATTAATATCCGGCCAATTCTATCATAATGATCTAATGTGGCAGAGATCAATGCTGCAACATGGGTGCTTGATCATCAATTCTATTGACTTCTGGCCAAAGTTGATCAAAATGATTGATGCGACATGCTGAAATGATCTCACTCTGAAGGTCTCGGTTGAGTTACTGATGGGCAGCTCCATTTTATTTCCTGACAACCAGCAAACCCCGACTAGTCTCCCCTATCTAAATTATGTACCCCCGGGCCCATGGTGAGTGTCCATGGCCACTGAGGATTAGCTCACTTCACCACTATACCACCATCAACACTACATGCTGAAGCCAGCCCAGCATGTACTATTATGATATATCCAAGACAAAAATGAGCTTGCTTAAAAAAATTTTGTATGTCAAAAGCTAGTTACATACATTGGCCGGGAATTGAACCCAGGTCTGAGTGCGTGGTAGGTAGTTCACTTCACCACTATACCACCACCAACACTACATGCTAAAGCCAGCCTAGCATGTACCATTATGATATATCCAAGAGAAAAATGAGCTTGCTTAAAGATTTGTAGTATGTCAAAAGCCAGCTTACATACCTTGGCTGGGAATTGAACCCAGGTCTGAGTGCGTGGTAGGTAGCTCACTTCACCACTATACCACCACCAACACTACATGCTGAAGTCAGCCTAGCATTTACCATTAGGATATATCCAAGAGAAAAATTAGCTTGCTTAAAGATTTGTAGTATGTCAAAAGTATGCCAGGTCTGAGTGCGTGGAGAGCAGGAGGTGGAAGATATGTCATGCTTCCGCGCGGAAGCAGAGGGAGATTGTTCTGTGTTAAATAGTCAACTACGTCCTAACAATATTGGGGGTTGATGGCAGGTGCCTTCTTCTGAAAACTGTACTTTGGACGACAAGGGTGTGACCTCGAACAGATCTGCAGGGTGGCCTGCCTCTGGCTCTGCCTCTTGTTTTGTCCATATTGGGGGGGATTAAGTGAAAGTTATGCACTGACTTGACTAATATGATGTGTAGTTACACAGGTGCAGTGAAAAGGTTGCAGTGACTGCTGGTACAACAATGTGTGGTTACACAGGTATCGTGAATAGGTATGCAGTGACTGGTATCAATACAATGTGCAGCTGTCACACACACAGGTTCTGTGAACAGGTGCAGTGGCTGGTATATAACACTGCGTGCTTCTGTCACACAGGTGCAGTAAACAGGAACAGGTATGCAGTGATTGGTATTACAAACGTGCAGCTGTCACACACACACAGGTACTGTGAACAGGTGCAGTGACTGGTATATAACACTACGTGCTTCTGTCACGCAGGTGCAGTAAACATGAACAACATTAGCTCTCAAAAGAGCTGTTACGGGGTGCTTTTTAGCAGTAAGTATCAGCAAGGAGCAAGCTAACAAGCCTTACAAGAGCCTAACTAAGCTTTCCCTTTGTCTCTGCAGCAAACTCTCCCTTCTCTAATTACTGCAGCCACCAGAGTGAGGGAAATGGCCGACGCTGCCTCCCTTTTATAAGAAAGGGGGAAGGGGTCCAGGAGGGGAGTGTAGCCTGATTGTTTCTCCTGACTGTGATGTAGAGGGTCAAAGTGGAGCCTAATGATGTAGTATAGGGGGCGGGTCGAACTCGCATATAGTTCGCGGTTCACCGCGAACGCGAACCACTAAAGTTGGCACGAATCGGTTCGCCGGCGAAAAGTTTGGGCCATCTCTACTGAGGATGCCTGTACCATGTGACACCACTTCATGTAGGACATTAGTCCAATGGTACAGGTGCTTCCGGCAGCCATGGCAAAAGAAGTGGGACAAAGGAGGAGGCACGCTAGCTGACAGGTGAGCCTCCGGAGCCAGCGAGATAGATTTCCATTAGATTTCATACCTTAATCTATTTGGAATCTGCTTGTGCTACACTGGCAGCAATAGATCACTCTCTGATCAGATTTGATCAGAGAGGGATCTTTCTGATGGTCGACTCTGCTGCCCCACCTGCCAATATATGGAGTCTTGCTCTGAACACATTTTGTGGAAAAGTGAGAATCTCTCTCTACCTCTGTCTCATTCGGGACTCACTTTACAAACTTGTTAACAAAAACTTAGCCTAATGTTTTGTTTGGCAGATCCATGGAGATACACCACCACTACTAGGTTCATGTAAATTAGACCACACTCACCATCTGTCATGAGTATGCCCATTGTAAAATGAATGAGCTATGTGTGATGCTTATCTCAACCAGATCCTAAAACAAAACCCTTAATTGTAGGTTTAATTAATAAATTAGTAAATGTCTGACTTGTCAAGAATAGGTTCTTTAAAGTGATCCCAAGCTAAAGCTCGGGATCAAAATCAGATACTCACCTTAAAAGAGGGAAGCCTCAGGATCCAATTGAAGCTTCTCTCTCTACATAGATATCCCCATCAGTGAGTGAAGCTCCCCTCCAGATTTGTCCCCCACTCCTTCTCGTCTTTCAGCGTGGCATGGCAGTAGACACTCTAGCATGGCTGTGCATGCATAGTAGCATGGGTCCCAGAATAGAGGGAGAAGAGCTGCGCGGCCCTTTGTGTTTATTTGTGCATTGTTGCTAATCTTCGTGGGAGGAGACTGCGCTCAGCGACGGGGGACATTAGAATAGAGGGGGAAGCCTCAATAGGATCCTTCCTGAGGCTTCCATCTCTTTAGGTAAGTATCTAATTTTGTACCCGGGCTTAGGGCCCTTTTACACTTAATCAGTTGGTATGTGTTAGTACGCGTTAGTGTGCGTTGGTACACTTTTTTTCCATAGCAGTGCATTGGGAAAAAGATTTCAGTTAAACACGTTAAGTGTGAAAGGTGCCATAGGAAAACATGGGCATTACTTTGAAAATCAGTTTTCTTTCAGTTATAACTGAGAGCAACTGATTAAGTGTAAAAGGGCCCTAAATCTTTAAGGGCCCTTTCACACTTAATCAGTTGCTCTCAGTTAAAACAGAAAGAAAACTGATTGACAAAGTAATGCCCATGTTTTCCTATGGCACCTTTCACACTTAACGTGTTTAACTGAAATCTTTTTCCCAATGCACTGCTATGGAAAAAAAGTGTACCAACGCACACTAACGCGTACTAACACATACCAACTGATTAAGTGTAAAAGGGCCCTAAAGTGCATCAGCTATTTGGGGGAGCTACATCCCAATGCTTGTCAAAACTAGGAATACATTTGTGTCTACAGCTACTGGGATTTAAAAAAAAAAAGAGCCTTCAATACATGTTTTACAACAGACAGGAAAATAATTTTATGATAAGTTATGAAGAAATTAAAATGGGACATAAAATTGGCAAAGACAAGCGTTGGATGTTTGCTAAACATTTCAAGATTTGAGACTCCTTATAGCCAAGTTTTGCTGAACTGATTTCCAACACGATGCATTACTTACTTATGATAAGTTGAGCTTTGGAAGCACTTTCACAGATAATCCTGTGAAAACTCAGGTTTGACATTACAATCATTTTACGGACCTTTGCAAGTTACTATGTATTTATAGAAGCATTTAGCAGACAGCAAAAGACGATGTGTCCAGAATATTCACTATGGGGACAGCTATGTATTACAGAGATGCTCCAGAGGGGATATGCAAGCAATTTCAAGTTCTTAAAAAAACTTTCATCTGATTCTAATGCCCGTCCTCTTCTGCAGGTTTTATTTTTCTTCTGTTTTTGTCTGGAGATTGAAACTCCTTAGGGGCCTTCCACAAAGGAAAGTTTTGAAAGGTCACAACAACTTTATGGTCTATACAGTACTGAAATATCAGGGGCCCCAAATTACAGTAATTTATGTTTAAAGGGAGACTAAAGTCAATTAAAAAAATTAGTTTAACTACTGGGTAGTGGGCACTTCTTGCAGCCCCCCTAGAGTCCTCCTGTGCCCACAAAGTCTGTCCGACTTTCTCCGGCAAGCAGAAGCAAACTCCTCAAAGTTGGCTAATTGCCGCCAGTCGGTGGCTACTGCTTATGCGTGGCCCCGAGCCATGCAAACTCTGATTGCGCTCCCGCAGTCAAGAGCAATCTGTGAATGCACAATAGCAATTTTTGGATACTGCATATGCGCAAAATGCTCCCAGCCGTGGGAGCACTGTGAAGAGGTGTGTGGCCACCCAGCATTACGAGGGTTACCATTACTTGCTAGAGGAAGTCAGACTGATGTCGTAGGCACAGGATGACTACAAGGAGCTGCAAAAAGTGCCAGGTAAGTTTAACTATTTTTTTTTAATCTCCTTTAGGCTCCCTGCACACCGCATGCGATTCCGATTCCAATTTTTTATCGGTTTTTACATCCGATTCTGATTTTTAATCGTTACTGCATGCTGCGTTTTTTCCTCCGTTTTTCTGTTGATTGTATTCAGGGAAAATCGGAATTGCAAATCGGAATCGGAAGCGCAAAACGGATTTGCAGTGTGCAGGAAGCCTTAACCTCCTGGGCGGTAATCCTGAGGTGAGCTTGGGGTATGCCGCCATGGAAGATTTCTCAGGCCCTGGTGGGCCGATTTTGATATTTTTTTTTTAAAACACGCAGCTAGCACTTTACTAGCTGTGTGTCTTACCTGATTGCCGCCGCTCGACGCCGATGCGCCGCTACCCGCCGCAATACAGGGTATTCCCCTCCACCAGAGGTGGATATATATGACTAAAGTAGAACAGAGGCGGCAAACAGTAATTAAAAGGTTTAAAAATGCTTTGGAGGTAGTGGTGGACTTACCTCCTGCAAGCAGACTCAAGAAACTGTAATGTTCAAAAATATAAAATATTTATTGGTATACTCCAGGTGGTTCACAGCACGTTTCACAGGTTTGTACCTGCTTCCTCAGGCAATAGACAAAAAGGAGCATACAACAGCAATTGGTCAGGAGGAACACACCTGGCGCCTCAGTCTTCTTTACGGGGAGGTTCATTTAAATAAAAAATGTATCTGGTTCTTAGTTCCATTTAAATAGGCTAACAAAAAAAAACTTGTAAGCCACTGCTGTTCCTTATCCTGGATTTTGGAGAGGATTTTCGGTACATAAAGTTGCCTTTTCTTAGTTTGTACTCTGCAAAAGCCATTTGAACAGACTTCTCTAATCCAGAACTAAGGCAATTAGAGGAGTTTATTCATCGTTCTTTTTTTTTTGTATTGTTATTATTGAAAACCTTTAGCTAGAGCATTACAGTTGCTATTTAAACTCGATCACAGCCTACTTCTTATAAACATGTATTTTCCAGTAAATAAAAAATAGCATTTAGTCATTAAATTATGGCATCTATTAATGACTGCTAATGGTCAATAGCTTAAATTGCTATTAGCGCTTGCTAATGGCTTCTCTGCTTTAAAGAATGACTTCCTGGGGGAGGCTTATGAACATGTCTTCCATAATAAAGTAACGAGCCTTTCTGGAGGTTAGAACAGGTTAGGCAACAATTTTAGAAGCAAATAAATTCCAAACCCATTAATAGCGCAAATACTTTATATCTTTCACTGTTTGTTTGCAAACTTGAATGTGCAAGAACATAAAACATTGCCTTTCATTAAGCAGAAAAGCATATTAGAAAAATAGGTAGGACAGTAACCTGGAAGCTCTTTTAGTTATAGCTCTAATGACTGTGAGTCTACATGCTGTATAAAGTTGAAGAAAAGTTAGCCTCTAGTATAAGTTGATTCCCTAACTTTTGTTCCTTGTGAAGTGTGCCTGATAGGTAGCAATGATCGTAATCAGCTAATTACGTTTACGCAACATTTCACATCAATAATGTATTTATTGTATTTATAAAGCGCCAGCATATTACGCAGCGCTGGACATTAGTTTAGGTTACAGTCAATATTTAGGGGTGACATACAGCAATATGACAATACAGGAATAAAAGAAAACCAGATCACACAGCACAGTGTGAGTACAAGGTAATGCTTAGTCAGTCACTGGATGGAGCATGAAGATTAGGCAAGTTGAGTTCACTCAAATGCATAGCATAAATGCACAGTAATGGAGGTGCATGATCAGGTAGGACACAAAAGGAGGAGGACCCTGCCCAAAGGCTTACAATCTACAGGGAGAGTTAGGGACACGAAAGGTAGGGGACCAGAGTTCAGCTGCGGGTTTAGAGCACTTGTGAGGGGTGGTAGGCCAGAGTGAAAAGGTGAGTTTTGAGGGTCTTCTTGAAGATGTTGAAGGAGGGGGCTGCCCTAATGGGTGGAGGTAGGGAGTTCCAGTGTCTGAGAAGTCCTGGAGGTGTGCATGGGACTGGGTGATGCGGGGGTGGTCAGGCCTATGCGTAATTACAAATTGTTAATTCAATTGATTTTGTATAATCATTCGTAATTTTACATGAATTGTCACGTAATTTTCACATAATTTGTGTGCCGTCTTTGGCAGTGAATAGCAAAACCCCCATACATGCTATTGTTGTCACCAAAATTGCTACATATGTTAAGAAGAATTGTGGGTACAAGTCAAAAGAAATTTTTCAAAAAGACTTTGTCGTTTTTGAGAAGATCGATGGTAAAATTGCAAAGAAAAATGTTCTTTAAACACCGAAAAATAACCGTTTAAAAAACATTTTTCTTTGAATTTTAAAATCAGTTTTCTCAAAAACTACAATGTTTTTTGATTTTTTTAAACTTCTACCCACTATTTGTCCTTAACATGTGCAGCAATTTTGGTGGCAATAGAATGTATGGGGGCTTTTCTATAAACCACTTTACCCCCGTCCCTTTTTTCCCCCCTAAAACACCAGGGACGGAGAAATCCATACCTTCCGCGCTACCGCCGCTGTTCGCACTCCCGCCGCTCGTGTGCACGCTCCCGCCGCTCGTGAACACCACCGCCCGCTCGCCTGGAGATCACTGAATGGGAAAATCCATTCCCGTTCGTTGATCTAAGCCCCCGCAATTATCCGCTGCTTCTATTAGAAAAAGTGCGATCATTGTGATTCTCCCAGCCTCCTACTGCTTCCTGTAAGCGTCCTTCTGGATGCTTACAGGTCGCATGTAAACAGATTCACTGTGGCCATCTTGTGTCCAAATAGTAAACTACACTCTAAAGCCTTTTACACACACAAATACATTGTTTTACCCAATAAATTAACTCATTACCTCCCACACTCCCCAATTTTTTTTTTAGCAATTTAAAAACAAAATACAATAAAAAAAACATAAATATTTACCTTAGGGACTGAACTTTTTAAATATTTATGTCAAGAGGGTATAACACTGTTACTTTATAAACTACGGGCTTGTAATTAGGGATGGATGCAAAACTGAAAAAAATGCACCTTTATTTCCAAATAAAATATTGGCACCAAACATTGTGATAGGGGCATAATTTAAGCGGTTTTATAACCGGGACAAATGGGCAAATACATTTCATGGGTTTTAATTACAGTAGCATGCATTATTTAAAAACTATAATGGCCGAAAACTGAAAAATACTATTTTTTTCCCACATTTTTTCCTATTTTCCCATTAAAACACATTTAGAATAAAATAATTCTTGGCATAATGTCCCACCTAAAGAAATCCTAATTGGTGGCGAAAAAAACAAGATATAGTTCATTTCATTGCGATAAGTGATAATAAAGTTATAGACGAATTAATGGATGGAGCGCTGAAAGGTGAAAATTGCTCTGGTGTTCAAGGGGTAAAACCCCTCAGTGGTGAAGTGGTTATCCACTAAAGTCAGCATAACATTATGCAAAAAATGACGTGAAATTATGAATCATTACAATTACATATTAAATGACCGTATATTCCAGCATATAAGATGACTGGACGTATAAGACGACCCCCCCAACCTTTCCAGTTAAAATATAGAGTTTGGGATATACTCGCCGTATTAGACTACCCCACTTCCAACGCACACCAAATAAAAAAAAACATATACTGGTGCTATGTATGAACAGATACTGTGCTACCCAGTATATAACAGTATATAGGTGATTGACTGGTTGGATTGGTCAACTCTCCCTAAGTGGATTGGTCAGCTCTCCTTGTCTACCTTTTTATCAGAGCAGTATGGAAGAATAGATTGCGCTGTGCCCATAAAACACGCCTCTTTCACCCTTCTGGCCCACCCTTGTATCCTATTTACCTCCTTCTCTGCCTCTCAGATCTCACACATGTGTGCCTGCGCCACTTCACTTCAGTCCTCAGCAGCAAGATCTCAGAGTCGGTAAAAGGATAGGGCGGGTCACCCGGCATCAATGACAACCGGCGTATAAGACGACCCCTGACTCTTCAGATAATTTTCAAGGGTTAGAAGTTAGTCTTATATGCCAGAATATACTGTAATTACGATCTTACCCAACATTTCACAATACGATTATAATTAGTAATTGCCAATTTACGATGAGTAATTATGCATAGGCATATTTTCTGCTCATCACTACTGATAGGTATGGGAGGAAAGGATTTTTTTTACCAGCCTGGGCTTTCTCCAGCCCCCTGTAGTCCAACAGTAGTGATGATCGTAATCTGCTAATTCTGATTACGATTCTGCAGACTTTCATGTACATTTAAATCAATTATGGCCATACGTAATTACGATTTGAACATTTATTTAATTTTGTGTAATCCATTTGTAATTTTGTATACTTATTTGCATGATTTTGCTGACTTTAGCTGTAAATAGCAAAGCTCCACATACATGCTATCGTCACAATTGCTTGGTATGTTAAGGGGAATAGAAGGAATAAGTTAAAAAAAAATTACAAAAAGACCATGTATTTTTTGAGAATATCGATTTTAAAAATGCAAAGGAAAAATGTTTTTTAAACTCAGAAAAATGACAGCTCTTTTTTTTTTCCCCACTATTCCCCTTTACACACCTAGCAATTTGGGTGATGGTAGCATGAACGGAGGCTTTGCTATTAACTGCTAAAGTCAGCAAAAAATTGCATGAAAATTACAATTCCTGATTAAGGTTACATGCAAAATTAATTACAATCTTTCCCGAAATTTAACATTATGATTTTGCAAAATACAATGAAAAATTAAAATTTTGCGGAATTCGTGCTCATCACTATCCAACAGATCCCTCGTTGTCCTCCTGGTCCCCCTCACTTGTGGCCCTGTCAGCCATGTAAAGTCTGTGACTCAGCTCTGTTGCAGGCTACTGTGCATTAGCGATGTCACAAACATAGAGTTTTCCGTTTGTGAACGGCAAATGCGAACATCTGCAAATGTTTGCAAACAGACAAATCTGGCAAACCGCCATAGATTTCAATGGGCAGGCGAAATTTAAAACCTACAAAACTGTTTCTGGCTACAAAAGTGATGAAAAAATTGTTTCAAGGAGTCTAACACTGGGATAGGGGCATGCCAGAGGGGGATCCATGCCAAAAATCCCACTAAAAATGACGGAGTTGACACAAAGTCAGATTTTAATCCCTGAAGGGCAGAAATCACTTTATGCATAGCTCTGGGTGTCAGTGGGCTGTGGAGTGTCACACACAGAGAAATGCAATAGTACTAACAAAATACAGTAAAATAATAATGCACTGGAGTGGTTCTGTGTCTGCAACTTAATGAGGTAACAGCAGTAGTGTGCACACAGCTCTGGGTGTCAGTGGGTTGTAGAGTGTCACACACAAAAAAACACAGGAGACCAATGTGCTAGCCCTCAAAAGGGCTTTAACAGCAAATGAGGAACAAGAACACAGGCCTAGCTAATGCTTTCCCTACCTACCTGCAGCAAGTCTGACCCTGCTCTCACTAACAGTCAGCAGCCAGCAGAGAATGAATCCAATATGGCCACCACTACTGCTTTTTGATAGGGGGTGGGGGATCCAGGAAGAGGTGCTAGCTGATTGGCTGCCATGTGTCTGCTGACTTTGAAGTAAGGGGTCAAAGTTTAGCTCAATGAAAATGTATAGGGGGCAAATCGAACGCGCCAAATTTTCGCTATTCACCGTGAATGCGAACAGCAGATGTTCGCAGAATACTGCTTGCCGGTGAACAGTTCAGGCCAAGTTTATTGTGCATATGCGGTCCTGATCATGTGCTCCCATTGCCAGGAGCATTCTGTGCATGCACAGTTTGTTAAGACTGTAACTGTGTTTGCCCCATTGCACTTCGGCAATTGAAGCATGGTGGAAGAGCCACACGGCCTGGAACAATACATGTGCAGAGGCCCTCAAACAAGCTGAATTGCAAACTTCACAGTGGCACAGTGATTTGGACTGGAAGGACAGACCTCTGACTTGGGCTATTTGCTGGGGGACATTTTGCTGGTGGTGGTGCACTATGCTCATTGTATATATGTATAGCACTTTTTGAAAAAGCCGTAGGGTGAAACATGTTCAAGAACATTATACAACCACTTTGTAAATAGCACTATCACTCCTCTATATGTCCTCCTCCTGATATGTATATGTAGGTGATGGTCTGTACTGACTACAGGCAGCATCTGCTAGCAGTCTATATCACAGCTGACTGAATGCTAGTGGCTACAACCATCTCCTATACCAGCAGAGTTCTAAACCTCTATATGGAATAGCTACACCACATTATATGTCTTATTGTGGGGGATAAGCCAAGACCTCCACACTAGAGGTTTTATACATTAATTTGTGAATTCTGTTAGGCACAACTAAAGTTGTGTTTCTTTTGTTGACCATTAGGTCCAATAATGTGGAGCTAAATACTCCTATATTTATACTCAAAGGGCTGGTCATTAGTGACCCTGTGTTAGTTTGCATCTAAGCCAGCAACTGACTTTACTGGGGCTGACAATGGTGACATTTGCTTACTACAAGAAGATTTATGCGTGCTCAACACCAAGCTTAACCCTTACAAGTCTGGCTGGGCAAATCTGGCTAAATTGGCTTATCATGAGGCATTGCTCATGCAAAAATGAATTTGCTTTCGCATGCCAAACTTTGCAGGGTCAAAAACTAATACCGCGAAGCGGTTGCCCTGCGGGAATTAGTTCATGCTACATAGCACTATCCAGGAGCGCCACGGGGAGGCTTCCCAATGCTCCCATACAACGGGGGGGAGTGCGGGGCCCCAGGCTCTCTCACTGCCTAGGGACCACAGTGTTACCCTGGAGGGGGAGGCTGGGTGGCGCGGGCGACCCCCCCAAGCGTGGCCAGCGCCCGGGGGGGGGGGGGATCCGCACCCACCTCCCAAAAATTAAAAACAGGCACTTACCTTAACGTCCATTGCGTTCTGCTACTGCGCATACACTTGGGGGCACTGCATGGGAAAGGAATGAAGTATGGGTCACCCCAAGCTGAAGGCTCAGGGCTGGCTCGCACACATCACTCCAGAAGGGGGGGGGGGGGGAACAGGCACAGACAGCCCACTCCAGGGCTAACATGGTGACATTTGGAAGGACACCAGGGGACCTCAAATACTTTGGGGAGGTGGAAGAAGTAAGAGGTAAGTACAACTCAACTGTTTTACGCACTTAACAGTCACTTTAAATGTATTATTTGACAATGACCATGCAGGAACTGGGCAAAAGAGAGATTGTGAAAAGACTGCTGAGTGGTGGGGCAGCAGTGGTAGGGTCAAGGAGAGCGTGGAAAGTCTTAGGTAAATATCTAAGTTTTGGTTTTTTAAGCCACCTCTGGTTTGCTTTCGGTAAAATGGAATTTCACTTTAAGACCTATTTTGTGCTTTATGTGACAAATGATTAGTATTCTCAAGCTGGAGTTGCAGTAATGGGAATTTATTCAATATACTGTGCAAGGTTTAAATATATTTTAATTAACAGCCAACAGAAGCTAAATAATCAATGTGACAGGTTTTGAAGGCGACATTCGTTTTATTTTTCTGAGGTTTGATGTTGACAAGAGTTCCCTTGTACTGTAATATATGCTGCTTTCACACATACAAAAATCTGTTATTTGGACTTCGTGTTAAACGAGGGATGTGTAAACTATGCCAAGAACAGGATTTTTTTAAAGTCACATCAATAATGGATTACTGAGTTCAATATGCATTTCACTGCGAAGCGAACCTAAAACTTAATTACTTACAGAAACAACATTAAAAAGTGCACCATGCAGAGGCGCTCACTTCTGCATTTAGACCCATTGAGTTATGCTCCTGTTTGCCTGACGAGACGGGACCGCGCCTGCGAAATGCATTGCACTAAGTGGAGTTAAATAAAATATTTGTATTGATATATTGTCACTCAATTGAGTTTTATATTTTCGAGGGAGGTAAGTCCACCTGAACATCCCCCTCTTTTAGACGGTGTTTAAATGTTTTTATTCTACTCTGGTGCCTTTGTACACCAGCCTTGCTGAAATGGATTACTGAGTTCAATATGCATTTCACTGCGAAGCGAACCTAAAACTTAATTACTTACAGAAACAACATTAAAAAGTGAACCAAATAAGGAGGGCCCATAATTCATTATTTATAGGCTAAAGACATTGTAGGGAAACACCAAGGTCCGGGGGTGCAGCATGTGATTTTACATATTGTTTACAGTGCACTGGCAACAGTACTGTAGACCTCCCAGCTGGCCTTGATTTACATCACAGGAGGCTATAGGCACATATGTTGGTATGGCTCCCTAGACTTCACCCCTAACCCTCCACGAGCCCACAAACTCCCACCAAACCACAATGCAAGTGTGCTGACTGGCCCAGCGTTCACCTCCCCTCACTTCTCCCACCCGGCATAGGAAACCACAGGTGCCCCTCAGTATTAGGTAACAAGAAGTACCTTCAATATTAAAGAGAATCTGTATTTAATTAAAAAAATGTCCCTGGGGGTACTCACTTTGGGAGGGGGAAGCCTCTGGATCCAATCGAGGCTTTCCCTGTCCTCCTCTGTCCCACAGTGGCAGCAACAGAGCTCCCCGAATGGCAGGCATGTAAATATTTACCTTCCCTGCTCCAGCACAGGTGTAGTAGCGGCTCTCGGCTCAGTGGAAATAGCTGATCCCAGTTGGGTCCGCTCTACTGCACAGGCGCAAGTCTCCTGCGCCTGAGCAGTAGAGTGAACCCAACTGAGATCAGTTATTTCCACCTATTTCCAAGCCGAGAGCCACAGCAACACACCTGCTCAAACAGGGAAAGGTGAATATTGCACATCCTGACAAATTGTCTGCAGTGCATTACGTGGACCAGAGTGAGACCACTGTTGGACGGAGGAGGATGGGGGAAGTCTCAATAGGATCCAGAGGCTTCCCCCTCCCGAGGTGAGTACCCTCCAGGGGGACTTCTTTGTGTACAGAGTCTCTTTAAGTAGCTAAAGATGCCAGCAAGTATTAGGTAGCTAGAAGGGCTGAAGGAAGATCTCGTCAGTAGAATGCTGAGAGCTGGGTGAGTAACCACTCATTTATGCTTTGCACTGGACTCTGCATAAGGAAGGAGGGAGGCACTGAGGAAGGGGGAGTGCTGCCTTTTCATCATTAAGCAAAACCAGAGGAAAAATCGCACACCACTGTGGAGGTGCAGGGCCATCAAATACTGTCAGTAGCAAATCCAAAGGGCACACTCGCTTGTAGACCAAGTCTGTTTTTATTCAATCAACGTGACACAAATCCATTCCATGGACCAACTATTCGATTTGGGGGCCCCAAGGGGTGCCCTTTGTCAAGGTAATGAATCGTTACCATTCTGTGTCATTACCTTGACAAAGGGGACCCCTCGGGCCCCGAAAACGAACCTGCCTACTCAGTGAGTGCAGTGATTGGCCCAATAATAGAGCCTTGGTCCTGCCCATGAGACAATTGGCTCCAGTAGAAACATACTGCAGCTAGGGCTTACATTTGCGGTAGAGCTTATATTTCGAGCATGCTTGAAATTCCTTCTAGGGCTTACATTCAGGGGATGTCTTAATTTCAGGGAAAGAGGGTAGCTACTGCTGCAGAGAATGCTGGGTTTAAAAATTACCAATTGACTGATGATGAGTAAAATGTACCTTAAATGGTATGAAAACCTGCGTGTCAATAGCATACCTCAATTAGGTTGCCAAACAAAGAGTGAGGCTTTTAGGAATGAATTGGACTCTTTGATATATACAATTTTCACTTGTTACGTTGTAGTGCAGGTTGTGAAACAAAACACACTATTTTACTTTTTGCAAATATTTTCCCATGCTCAGCTTTAGTTACAAAGGTACAATTTTAAGCCCATTTGTACAGTTTGAACAATACTCCCTAATTACAGCAGTCTTGCTCTTTGTGGATTATTTGAAACAACTACCAGAGCTGATAAAAATTGTTCTGTTTCTAAAGGTATCGGAAAAAAACAAGTTTTCAGAAATGTACATATAAAAGATGAAAACATAATTACTGTGGTTTCATTTTTTGTTTGTACTTACTGGTAATTTGACAAAAAAAAGTCTAAAAGAAAGATTAAATATATATATGTATATAATTATTTATACATGTATATATTAAAATGTAGATACAAATAAAATATTACCTTATTTGCTGACTACATTTGTCATTAGAAAAGCTTTGAAGCTTCTTCAGCAAGTAACGGACACCTACAAAGTGTGCATTACACCTTATTCCTGGCTCCCTCATTCCTGTTAGTCAAGTTAATTAGTAGTATGACTGTAAGATGAGGAGTAGTGAAGCAAAAATGTTTTCGACTGATAGTCAATCCAACAAGTAGGGCATGAGGGCATCAGACAAATATTTAGTTGTTTAATTCTCTAAACATGTAAATCTTCATGAGACCAAAGAGGGAATAATCCTAAACTAACCAAATCCCAGCACGGGAAGAACACAAGAGGCCAGGAACGATAGACCAAATTGTATGTGGTCCTCCGATGTTCAATTGCAGCTCATGAGGTTTGGGGCTCATAGCCCTGTGGCCAACCTTAGGTAAGTCCACTCTCAAGCTTTTGATAAAATTAGATAAGTGTACCATTGTGGACACACTCATTGTTTGTGTAAGTTATGTATAAATTGGTAGCTTATGGGCCCCTGAATGTGATTGACCTTGACATAGCGTAGAGGCATGCCCACAATCCTTTGGAGATGTGGAACCAATAATTCCTGCTTTGTGTTTGGTGCAGATGTGTTAATCCACTGGCTATATATGAGTTTGAATAGAGGTTCCATTAAATTTTGGTCAGTGTGCACCTGCCTAGCCTTGTGAACTGGCTGAGTGGAATACTAGTTTTCTGGGCAAAAATAAAAATAAAACTTGCCTTTTCAGGAAAGCCAGTTGACTGTAAGGATAGGTAACCTAAGAAAAAGGTAGTCTAGTTTGCTGTTTAAGTGACAAAATACCTTTCTAACTTCATCCGGCAGCCGGCTACAATTTTGGTGATAAGAATATTTTTTTTTTCAAAAGAACTTAAAGAGAACACAAGCTGAAGCTCTGGTTCAGAAATACATATTTTCCTAAGAAGATAGAATACTCTGCATTCTCCCCAGGGCTTCCCATACTGTCCTCTGGTCCTTTACCACTGCCCTGAAAACCTCCAGCTGATCGGGGCCATGCCCATTTTCTGGCACAAGCGCTTCCATCCTGCACTGGGGTGTGTACAGCCATACCTGCACCATAGCATGGAGCTGCTTGTTCCCAAGTAGCTCTTTACAGTTAGTTGGTTTGAAAGAATAACTCCACTCTTTTTATTGAATTTTTTTAATACAGAAACCATCTACTTTATCTTCTGCTTAAACAGTAGAAAGAAGAAAGCGATCCACCACTTCTTTTAAAATCCCTTTATTCCAGTTGGGTACACAGCAGGTACAGAGCAGTGGGGGTATCCAGTGCCACCTGACAGCTGTTTCGCTGTCTAAACCAGCTTCTTCAAAGTACATTCTGGTACATTTTGCCTCTGAAGAAGTTGATACCCCCACTGCTCTGTACTTGCTCTTGCCCAACTGGAATAAAGGGATTTTAAAAGAAGTGGTGGTGCCCCGCTTTCTTCTTTCTACTGGATACCACAAGTGCATTGGATGTGCACGCTTCTTTCTCTAGCTCCGGTTGTTCCGCCCTGCTGCATTTGGTGCCAGGTACTGTTTCTTTTTTTACATTACTTTTGATAGACAAATAGGGCCTGATTCACAAAGCGGTGCTAACAGTTAGCACGCTGGTGAAAAGCCCTTTATCATGCCTAAACTCAGTTTAGGCATGATAAGTTTAGGCATGATAAGTTTAGGCATGATAAGTTTAAGCGCCAACTGGGTTAGCACCGCAGTGCACAGCTGATCAAAAGTTTTGCGCAAGCAAAGTCTGGTGCACTTTGCATAAAGTTTAATGGCGCTGCTTTGCGTGCGGGACTTTGCAAGCGATCTAAACTTATCTAAACTTATCATGCCTAAACTTATCACACCTAAACTTATCACACCTAAACTTATCACACCTAAACTTATCACGCCTAAACTTATCACGCCTAAACTGGCTTTTCACCAGCGTGGTGCAATGGTTATCATGCCTAAAGTCTCTAACTGGGTTAGCACCGCTTTGTGAATCAGGCCCATTGTTCTTTTTTTTTTTTTTTTTTTTGTATGTTCTCAAAAACAACATGCTTTAATGAAGGCTAAAGAATAAAATAAATAAGTAAATGCTTTTTTACTTGGAAACAAAAATTGATAAATACATACATCTTCTTTGTTGTAGAACTCAAAAATATTGATGTTGATGAACATTCAAAATAGTTTTAAGGCAAACTGCAGAGTAGGAAAAAAAATGCTTTATAATTGTGCACTAGAAAGCTTGACAATGGGTTTAACCATTTAGCTTTACACTATAATGATCACATGTTTTTTTTTTGGTTTGTTTGTTTTTAATTCCTGCTTGCATGTTGTTTTGTGCTTATGTTAATTTAAGGACTTTCACACTCTATGATCTTTCTTACTATAATTAAACAATGCTTTCTTCAGGAGGAAATAGGAACTGGAGCTGGTACCAGCCATAAAAACACAAACACATGTATCTCCTGACTGCATTTTGCAGTCAAATAGCTCACGTTGGCTTTCACATTCCAGGAAGACTGTAAGAAAAGGTGGCAGACTATAGCAACCGGGGACATATTTTAAGAATAGGCCTTGGGCTAATGATGTTGTTGAAGGTAGCATAGAATGGATCACTTTCCTTAACACTACAGTCAAGCAAATATTAGCTCATTCTCTGCTGCAGTCACTGTTGAAGACTTATGACCAGATAAAAGTAGTTGTTAAATAAATAGTTTTGCCTAATAGCTTTCTGAGTTCCAGGAACAGTAATGAATTTATCTGTGGTGTAAAAGAAAGCAAATTGAAATATATACGTTACAGATAAAGTACAAATCTAGGCATTCTATACAATTACAGGCAAAATTGAAATGTTTTGTATCTTTGTATCCTGTACTTTGCCTAACTATACTGATAATTGTAGTGTGGTAATTTTCCTCACTGATAAGAAATTCTTCTTTTTATCACTTTCTTAAGGGGTCCATATACCTAACGATTTTCCCGCCGATGTACAGCAGATTTAATCACTGTGATCGAATCTGCTGTGAAATTGTTGCGCAAACGCTGACAGAATGATCGAATTCCGTCCGAAATCAATCGTTCTTGTCGATCGATCCATGCGGAAGATTTCGCTTGATCGCCGGTGGGTCGGGAGTGCGTCGATAGCGGCGTTCGAATGCCGATGACCGACGCTAGCGGCAATACATTACCTTCTCTGCCGGCGCATATCCCCTCTGTCCCCACTGCTCCTTCTCCGCTGGGTTCCGGGTTCTGGCTGGCTTCACTTACTTCCTGTCCCGACAGGAAGTTTAACCACTTTACCCCCACGCGTATGCATTTCTCCGTCCCTTTTTCCATCCTTTTACCACCAGGGACGGAGAAATGTGTACTTTCCGCACTCCAGCCGCTGCCCGCGCTCCCGCTCGCTCTAGCGCGCACTCCCGCTCATAAACACGCCGCCGGCCACTCGCCCAGAGATCAATGAACGGGAAAATCAATTCCAGTTTGTTGATCTAAGCCCCGCAATGATCCGCTGCTTCTCCGATAAGCAGCACGATCATTGTGAAAAAAAGAAAAAGTTCCCAGCCTCTTTGTACTTCCTGCAAGCGTCCTTCCGGACGCTTGCAGGTCACATAAACAAAATGTTACTGTGGCCATCTTGTGGCCAAATAGTAAAACTACACCCTAAAGCATTTTTCACATACAAATAAATTAGTTTTACAGACAAATTTAACTCCTTACCTCCCACACTCCCCAATTATTTAATTAGAATTAAAAAATACATAAATAGTTACCTTAGAGACTGAACTTTTTAAATATTTATGTCAAGAGGGTATAACACTGTTACTTTATAAACTATGGGATTGTAATTAGGGATGGACGCAAAACTGAAAAAAATGCACCTTTATTTCCAATTAAAATATTGGCGCCAAACATTGTGATAGGGGCATAATTTAAATGGTTTTATAATCGGGACAAAAGGGCAAATAAATTGCATGGGTTTTAATTACAGTAGCGTGCATTATTTAAAAACTATAAAGGCCAAAGGCTGAAAAATAATACATTTTTCCCACGTTCTCCTATTTTCCCATTAAAACACATTTAGAATAAAATAATTCTTGGCATAATGTCCCACCTAAAGAAAGCCTAATTGGTGGCAAAAAAACCAAGATATAGTTCATTTCATTGTGATAAGTAATGATAAAGTTATAGACGAATGAATGGAAGGAGCGCTGAAAGGTGAAAATTGCTCTGGTGGTCAAGGGGTAAAACCCCTCAGTTGTGAAGTGGTTAAACAGTAGAGCGCCCTCTACTGTTTAAACTTCCCCGGACAGAAAGAAGTGAAGACAGCCGGAACCCGGAGCGCTGCAGAAGGAGCAGCGGGGACAGAGGGGGACTCGTGCCGGCCGGAGCAGGTAATGTATAGCTGGCAGGGGGCAGCGGCAGCTCCACAGATTGTGATCAGTTTCATGCTGAAATCGATTCACAATCTGTTTGCAGTAAAGGCAGCCATACGATCCTTCTCTGATCAGATTCGATTAGAGAGAGATCTATCTTTTGGTCGATCTGATGGCAAATCGACCAGTGTATGGCCACCTTTACTCTCAGAATTTTCTGCTAGGAAAGTGTTTTATAGTTGGAATTTCTTATCAGGGAGGGTCACACTGTAATCACTTCCTGTCTGAGTCAGGACTCAGTCAGCCACTTACATACCTGATATTTAACTCTTTCAGACAGAGAAAGAAAAAAAGGAACACAGCATAGTTATTTGTGTGCTAGACAATGTACATACCCATGTCTAACTCATCATGTCACATGTCACTTCGGGTATCCTATAACGATTTTTTACATACAGTGGTGTGAAAAACTATTTGCCCCCTTCCTGATTTCTTATTCTTTTGGATGTTTGTCACACTTAAATGTTTCTGCTCATCAAAAACCGTTAACCATTAGTTAAAGATAACATAATTGAACACAAAATGCAGTTTTAAATGATGGTTTTTATTATTTAGTGAGAAAAAAAACTCAAAACCTACATGGCCCTGTGTGAAAAAGAAATTGCCCCCTGAACCTAATAACTGGTTGGGCCACCCTTAGCAGCAATAACTGCAATCAAGTGTGTGCGATAACTTGCAACAAGTCTTTTACAGCGCTCTGGAGGAATTTTGGCCCACTCATCTTTGCAGAATTGTTGTAATTCAGCTTTATTTGAGGGTTTTCTAGCATGAACTGCCTTTTTAAGGTCATGCAACAACATCTCAATAGGATTCAGGTCAGGGCTTTGACTAGGCCACTCCAAAGTCTTCATTTTGTTTTTCTTCAGCCATTCAGAGGTGGATTTGCTGGTGTCTTTTGGGTCATTGTCCTGCTGCAGCACCCAAGATCGCTTCAGCTTGAGTTGACGAACAGATGGCCAGGCATTCTCCTTCAGGATTTTTTGGTAGACAGTAGAATTCATGGTTCCATCTATCACAGCAAGCCTTCCAGGTCCTGAAGCAGCAAAACAACCCCAGACCATCACACTACCACCACCATATTTTACTGTTGGTATGATGTTCTTTTGCTGAAATGCTGTGTTACTTCTACGACAGATATAACAGGACACGCACCTTCCAAAAAGTTCAAATTTTGTCTCGGCGGTCCACAAGGTATTTTCCCACAAGTATTGGCAATCATTGAGATGTTTTTTTAGCAAAATTGAGACGAGCCTTAATGTTCTTTTTGCTTAAAAGTGGTTTGCGCCTTGGATATCTGCCATACAGGCCATTTTTGCCCAGTCTCTTTCTTATGGTGGAGTTGTGAACACTGACCTTCAAGAGGAACTGTAACATAAAAAGATCCCCTGGGGGGTACTCACCTCGGGTGGGGGAAGCCTCCGGATCCTAATGAGGCTTCCCACGCCGTCCTCCATCCGTCAGGGGTCTCGCTGCAGCCCTCCGTGGAGTCCGGGCAGCGGTGACGTCAATATTTACCTTCCTGGCTCCTGCGCAGGCGCTCTGACGGCTGTCGGCTCCGAACTACACGGAAATACCCGATCGCCGTCGGGTCCGCTCTACTGCGCAGGCGCAAGTTTCCTGCGCCTGCGCAGTAGAGCGGACCCGAATGAGATCGGGTATTTCCGTGTAGTTCGGAATGGAAAGCCGCCACAGCGCCCCCGCTGGAGCCAGCAAAGGTAAATATTGAAATGACAGTCGGCACAGTCGCCGGCTGTTCGGAGGGCTGCGGAGAGACCCCCGTGGGACAGAGGACGGCGTGGGAAGCCTCATTAGGATCCGGAGGCTTCCCCCACCCGAGGTGAGTACCCCCCAGGGGATCTTTTGAATGTTACAGAGTCTCTTTAATTGAGGCAGCAAGTGAGGCCTGCAGTTCTTTAGATGTTGTCCTGGGGTCTTTTGTGGCCTCTCGGATGAGTTTTCTCTGCACTCTTGGGGTAATTTTGGTCGGCCAGCCACTCCTGGGAAGGTTCATCACTGTTCCATGTCTTTGCCATTTGTGGATAATGGATCGCACTGTAGTTCGCTGGAGTCTCAAAGCTTTAGAAATGGCTTTATAACCTTTACCAGACTGATAGATCTCAATTACAGTACTTTTGTTCTCATTTGTTCCTGAATTTCTTTGGATCTTGGCATGATGTCTAGTGTTTGAGGTGCTTTTGGTCTACTTCTGTGTCAGATAGCTCCTATTTAAGTGATTTCTTGATTGAAACAGGTGTGGCAGTAAACAGGCCTGGGGGTGACTACAGAAATTGAACTCAGGTGTGATAAACCACTGTTAAGTTATTTTTTAACAAGGGGGGCAATCACTTTTTCACACAGGGCCATGTAGGTTTTGAGTTTTTTTTCCTCACTAAATAATAAAAACCATCATTTAAAACTGCATTTTGTGTTCAATTATGTTATCTTTGACTAATAGTTAACGGTTTTTGATGAGCAGAAACATTTAAGTGTGACAAACATGCAAAAGAATAAGAAATCAGGGGGCAAATAGTCTTTCACACCACTGTAAATTGCAAATAGACAAAACATATTGCAAACTAGTATAGTCAGGGAAAAGGGGGTAGGGGGCAGTGTAATGTAGTACAAAAAGCAAATTGCATTTTTGCATGATTAGATGTAATTACAGAACATTTTTGCAGCTACATGCCAAATTAATTATACATTTGTTGGAAATTTCACATTACGATTCCACTTTATGAATTTTGATGCAAACTTACGGTTACTGAAAATTCAAGCTTAATAAACTACGGCTTCAAAATCAAATATTCGCTTCGTATGCATAAAATACACAATTACGCGTAGTGCGAAGCATAGTGTATGCAGATGCTTATGCCTGTATGGCGAAAATTTTACGCATTAATTCCTCTGTAAATGCTTATACCGGGAACTCTTCTGTGCGTACAGTCTCCTTTCCATTGCATAAGCATATAAATCGCACGCGGTAAAATAGAAGCGAGTAACGCATTCGTAGTTCACTAAAGCGGTACTTCTTTACACGTTAATTCGTAAGAATAGTTTTGAAACTTCACCTACGATGCGTAGATTCGAACTACGATGCGTAAATTCGCACTGGCGTAGTTTCTGCTCATCCCTGGATCATTATTGACTAATAGAGCAAACTGAATTGTGGTTTAAAATGATGTTGTAGCCTTCCCTCTTTCACGACAAGTAGCATAATGACAGCTCTGCTCTTCTTCTTGTTTCATTGTTAAACATATGTTCTTGTCAATAGACTTCAGGCAATGTTTTCACAGTAATGTGTGTAAATAGTTCCCTGTTATCACTTTTCTGTATTATCAAGTCACTAATGTCTATTTTGCCTAAACAAGTCTTATGCATTCTATAGATTACCTAGGTGGGTGTGTCTAGTACATCAACTTCAATTTGTGAACTCCAGCGACAAAGGAAAAGAGACAAAAGATACCAAGGCCCATATGCAATTACCTTTTTCACCTAGGAGATAACTTTCATCTTCTTTTTTTTTTTTTAAACTTATACCAATTCACCCATTTACAATTGAAAAACTACCCAAAGGTTGGTGAAAATGTGCTATCAATTTCATTTTGAGTGTTTTCTTGTTTGCTGGTGGCTTTAACCCTCCTGGCGGTCTATTAAAAACTGCCAGGGGACAGCGCAACAGTTTTTTTAAAAAAATTTTTTAAATCATGTAGCGAGCCTAGGGCTGGGCCTGAGAAATCCTCCTGCGCGGCTTACCCAGTAGTGTTGGGCGAACAGTGTTCGCCACTGTTCGGGTTCTGCAGAACATCACCCTGTTCGGGTGATGTTTGAGTTCGGCCGAACACCTGATGGTGTTCGGCCAAACCGTTCGGGTTCGCCCGAACTACTAAATGCCCGGCCGAACAGGGCCGAACAGGGCCCCTGTTCGGCCGAACAGGGCCCTGTTCGGCCGAATACTGCCCCCCTATGGGGTCGCAGGCATAAGGGGGGAGCATGCCCCGAACGCGGGGGGGTCGGAAATTCCCCCCACCCCCTCCGCTAGCGCTCCCCCCTCTGCCCGCTTCCCCATAAAAAGTTGGCGTAAAGTTAAATATTACCGGTGGTGGCTGCTGCAGTGGCTGGCTGGCAGTGGTGTGAATGAGGAGGAGGAGTCCGAGTATGACGCGTTGAGGCCAGGCAGCGGCGGTTCAGCGGTAGTACCCTTGTGGTACTTCCGCCCTTTCTCTGACCTCACGTCCTCTACGTGATGACGCATACGAGGACTCCTCCTCCTAGTCCTCACTCACACCACTGCCAGCCAGCCACTGCAGCAGCCACCACCGGTAATATTTAACTTTACGCCAACTTTTTTATGGGGAAGCGGGCAGAGGGGGGAGCGCTAGCGGAGGGGGTGGGGGGAATTTCCGACCCCCCCGCTATCGGGGCATGCTCCCCCCTTATGCCTGCGACCCCATAGGGGGCCGTATTGCGGCATGTTCGGGTCCCCATTGACTTGCATTAAGTTCGGGGTTCGGGCCAAACATGCCGAACATCTGGCCCATGTTCGGCCTGTTCGGCCCGAACCCGAACATCCAGGTGTTCGCCCATCACTATTACCCAGTGTGTTAGAAGTAAACATTATGCTTTAAGGTGGCAATCTTACCTGCAGGATAATGGTGCTTATCATAATATGATAAGCATAATGTTTACTTCTAACACACTGCTGATAGACAGGGCTTCAACCAATCCCTTCCCTTCAGATCAAAACGCCCATTTCAGGGCTATCACATGTAGGGGAATGACAGGTCTTTTCACCTACTGATAAGTCTTCTCTCATACCACCCCCAAAAAAGGGGATGGACAAGCCAATTCTGGCTCCCACCCCTCATTACACATTTCCCTCCAAATGAGAGTATATAAGCATCTCGTGTGCGAGCTGGTAGCGTTATCTGACGAAGGCGTGGAATGCCGAAACGCGTAATAACGCAACCAGCACACGTCTTTTTTCCCTTGGGGGAGCATCCAGGGTCGCACTCCATCTGATCTTCTCGACTTCGATGGCCACGGTAGTTTGAGGTGCACCTACCAAGGAAGGATTTTAAAGATTTTACATGCATGTATTCAACTTATATCTAGTAAGTGAATTTTTATTTGCGCAATTCATCCTAATAAAGCGTTGTTACACTATGGAGTGCTCCTCCTTCTCTATTTTTGTTTTCTTGACCAAGCCTCTCTGATAGCCTGGCTTCAAAGGAGCAGCTAAAAGTGTGACCCCTATCCGGCCATCCCTGACTACCGCCCTAGCAGCGCAAGATTGCACATCTTTTAAGTTAACAGGAACAAACCATCATGACCAGCAGGGAATTCTGGGAGGAAATGGTATTTATACTGCAAGCCATCAAAGGAAGCAGCTAAGCAATTTGCATGACACGTGGATGCAAATTCCTCACCAGAACAGCAACTCTGAAACTTGCAGAGTGAAGACAGGTCTCTTTTCCAGAGACCTGCAACACTCAGACCTAAATAATGGTCAAATAGCTGTCTGCCTGTGCAGACAGCTGAGCAGATCATTACACATTACTTTGAAAATCAGTTTTCCTTTTACTATAGTTCTAACTGAGAGCAACTGATTAAGTGTAAACAGGGGGCCTAACTGTCGAGCATAAAATAAAAAATCAATTATTTATTTTTATCTGGTAAACAAGTGTTAGGATGCTAGCCAGGCAATCCAAAAGTTAAAAATTACTCTTACTTTTCTTCTCCATATAATACAGATAAACAAAATACATGTTTGAGCATTTTGCAATTGATAAAGTATTAAAAAGTAGGTGAAAAAGCTCTACTAAAACTATTTTGAGTATTTTCTTGCTTCCTGTAGGTTTAAAATACATTTTATTGCCAAGTTGTGAAAATATCACCTAGGAGAAAACGCAGGAGGAAAAGTTACTTGCATATGGGCCCAGGAGAGACAATTTAGTGTAGTATTTAACCTCCCTGGCGGACTATTAAAACCGCCAGGATGGAAGTGCAGCACTTTTTTTTTTTTAAATCATGTAGCTAGCCTAGCGCTAGCTACCAGGGTTGCTCGTAAACTACGCCAGCGCGAATCTACGCATCGTAGTCCACAAAACTTTGCATACGTATTTCCGCGTAGTCATAGTCCCGCTATGCGAAGCTTCACCCGCTACGCGTAGTTGACTTCGCAATACATACGTCAACTACGCGTATGCGGTAACTGTGTCTATACGGATCATTGCGCATTCGCAGAAATATTATTGCCCTTCTATGCGTATACAATTCCGCATTGGAAGGTGATATGTACGCATATATTAGTTCACCCAATGGCATAGTAAGCGGATTATTGTGGACATTTTTCTGCATAAGAACATAAGCGTCCGCATCAACCACGCTACGCACTACGCAAAGCTTCCGTATTTCAACGCGTACTCTACGAAATGCAAACGCAGTGAAGTTTCTGATTTCGTAGCCGTAGTTTGCGAAGCGTATTCGCGGAAAACTACACGTAGTTCCAGCGTAGCGAAGTTGGCTGACTACGACCATCCCTGCTACCTATATGATAGCCGGTGTGCAGTGGCATCCCCCACCCCTTCTGATCGCCTCTGGCGATCAGAGAAAAGAGGAAATCCCGTTCAGAACAGGATTTCCTGTTTGGCTTCCCCCGTCGCCATGCCGACGATTTGGGATGACGTCATCAACGTCATGGCGTCTGTGGGAGTCCAGATTCACCCCTTAGTGCAGTCTGGCAGTGATTGGCCAGGCTGCGCAAGGAGTCTCGGGGGGGACCCTCTAACACGGTGGGTAGAGGTGAATCGGCGCGGAGTGCCGGTGATCGGCTTGCACACGCAGCTAGCAAAATGTTGGCTGCATGTAACAAAGCAAAAAGTGAAAGACTATTGGCTATTCACGAGACATAGCTCATGCAAATATGCATTTGCTTTCGCTTGCCAAAGTTTGTCTGCGCCTGCCTCTCCCCCCCCCCTTGGAGTGCTGTGTGAAAGCCAGCTCTGAGCTCCAAAGCTTGGAGTGGCCCATGCTACACTCCTTTCTCATGTGTTCGCTCCCAAGTCATGCTCATGTAGCAGAACACAATGGACGTTAAGGTAAGTGCCTGTTTTTAACTTTTGGGAGGCAGGTGCGGGCGTCTCTTCCCGGCGCTGGCCACGCTTGGGGGGTCGCCTGCAACTCCCAGCCTCCCCCTCCGGGGTGCCACTGAGGTTTCCAGGCAGTGAGAGCGCTTGGGGCCCCGCGGCACCCCGGTTGTATGGGGCATTGGGAATCCTCCCCGTGGCGCTCCTGGATAGTGCTAATGCAGCATGATCTAATTCCCGCAGGGCAACTGCTTTGCGGTATTGGTTTTAACCCTGCAAACTTTGGCAAGCGAAAGCAAATGCATATTTGCATGAGCTATGTCTCATGAATAGCCAATTAGGCCAAATTTGCAAAGCCAGATTTGTCAGGTGTTACTTGGTTTGATGCACACATAAATTCTCTATAAAGTGTAGTGTTACTTGAACCAGCCCTGCTCATTCAGATTCCGCAGAATTGAAATTTCCGCATTTCCAATCGGAATTCTGCAGAAATCCGATTTATCACAACTCGATAATTTTAGCCCAGTCACAAAACTCGGGAATGCCTAGGAAAATCTGAATTTCTGCAGAAATGAAAATGGGAACTTCCAACCTGCCTTATTCCTCAGGGCAATTTTAATAAATCAGGTAGAACAACACAGACTCAGGAATGCCTATTAGTACTTCTAACTCTGCGCAGTTCTACCTAAGACACTTCGTAAAATGACCTGAGGAAGCAGGTAAAAACCAGTAAAATGTATTGTCATTTTTTAGTGTCCAATAAAATATTTAAAACCCAAACCTTGTCCAATGTAGTCCAATGTAAGATTATTATTTATCTATTTTAAATGGTTTTAAAACCGTTTATATCCTTGGGGTGCCTCCTCCCTTCCTACCTGTAGATTACATAGGTAATGTAACCTACATAGCATTTTGAAACTTTTTTTGTGTAATATATACTGTATTTAAATTAAACCTGAGGTTGGGAGCATCTGTAGGCTTCTTCCTACTAAGGTAAGTATTTAACTTTTTTTTCCTGGCTTCAGGTACCCTTTAAGGCAATTCTTCATCCCACCTATACCACAAACATCCAAGGCCCTCCTGCTTCCCCTATGACAATCTTGATCTAAAAATTCAGCAGGCTGCAGCAACATGTGCCAAGAGCTGAGTACATTTGAAATCGGCGCCGGTAGACTTGGGTGCAGGATACAGCGGTATATGGCTGATCCTGCTTCTGCACAAGTCCGGGCCGATTTAATTACTATTCCCCCTCCAGGCCGCCATGGATAGTGGGGGAATGAAATAATTCGGCTTCCAGCGATTGCTGGAGGCCGAATTATTATGTTTTTAAGCAACCTCGGCTCCGTCTTCTGAAGGAGCCGACGTTACTTACTGAGCGCTTCAATAGGAGTGATTCCTATTGAAGTCTATGGAGGCGCCCAAATCTAGCAGCGCTGAAAAGCACTGCTCCGCAAGAGCTGTAGCAGAGACAAGTGCGGGGTGGGGCAACTAAGCACATCACAATGGGCATAATGCATTTTACACGAGCCAGGCTTCTTCGGACTTGGGCAGTAAATGAAGAGCAGCAATGTATGTGTGATTGTAAATATGGCTTTACAATTCAAAGCTTAACTGTAAACCCTAAAACCAAAAATAAAAAATTCAGACTACAGTTTTGTTAACTGGTTTGGGACTGTGAAAGTGAGAATCTGAACCGTATCTGCGGCTCTCTAAGTCTAATGCGGTGTAGATTCTATTCCGCGGCTTGCCACAGTCCCGAGTTGACCCCTGCCCCACCGCCCCAGACACCCCACAATCATGTTACAGCTGATCTTCCTCCTATGGGTAAGGAGCCAGTTTCATTGGCTCCTTAATGGATACCTGAGATGAATAAACAGGGTATACTTACACTTACCTGGGGCTTCCTACAGCCCCATGAAGTGCATAAACTCCCTTGCGTGTCATCTTCGGCTGCTCCGTTGTCTTTTAATTAGCCCCCAGTAATCTAGCCAGTGGGGCAGACATGGGTTTCGGCCATGCTTCCATTCCCAGGTTCCCAGGAGAGTTCTGCACTTGCACAGTAGTACTGCTCAGGTGCAGAATGCTACCGGGTACAAGAGCGTAATGGAGGATGCTTGCACGGTTAAGCCTCGCATGTGCAGAAGAACGTGGCCGGACAGATTACCAGAGCTGATTAGAAGATAATGGTGTGGCAACCTACGCACCTCATGAGGCTGGAGGAAGCCCCAGGTAAGTATAAATATACCGTATTTGTTCATCTCAGGTTTACTTTAACAGATAATAAGTGTGAGCCAATCGTAGTGATCACCAAACGGCGTAATGAAAAAAAGACTCTGGTCCTTAACCTCCTAGGTGGTAATCCCGAGCTAGGGTCAGGACGGAAAACCGCAGCTAAGAGCGGTAAACCCTACCTCTGCTCGGGGTAGCCACGGGAGGCTCTATGCAGAGCAATGCATGCAGCGGGAGGATTTCTACATACCTCCCAGGGATCCCGACATCCGCCACCATTCTTCTTCCTCTCCTCTGAGGCTCTGCTTCCTCCTGGTGAGATTGCCAGCTGTCGTTATGACAACAGCTGGCAATCTCACTTTAGAGTTGCAGCGCCACCTGGAGGATGGAGGCATAACTGCAGCTCTGGAGCCCAGGGAGGGGAGTGATTGCTGGGGCTGTGCAGATCTCCCTGGCAGCATGATTCTTTCCAGGTTTTAGGGTCTGAAAGGGTGCAAAAAAATGATACCACTTTTAGACTCTAAAATCTGGAAAGAATCATACCGCCAAGGGGGTTAAGGGTACAAAGCCATGCCATCCAATTTGAGTTAAGGATTACTTGTATCATATCATGTTTTCATTTCATACTTGTTTTCAGTATGTTTTCAATGTCTACAAAGGAATTACATATCTAAACCTTTTAAAGATAAGAGTATTTTTGCTCAGTTACATTGGTGCCGATCGCTGCTTCAGTTATGAGTTATGAAACTGTTTCTATTACTTTTTTCCATTGTTATGTAACACTCTGTAATCATTATTATCCACCTACAGAAGTGCTGATAACATCCGCAAGCACTGAGCACAGAATGTACATGTGTAGTCAGAGTCTGTAAATTGGTGTGATGCAGCATATAGGAATAGTATACACAGTAACTCATGCTTTAGTTAATTTTATCAATCGCTGATACCAAACTCTAGCCAACCATCTTAAAGTAAACCTGAAGTAAAAATAAACTTAGGAGATACACAATTGTATTTATAGTCCTATCCTAAATAGGACTTCTCAGCATCCAACAGTTTAATTCATTATTATTACAATTTTTTTGTTAGTTTTTTTCGTTAATTAGTATTTAACCACTTAAGAACCACAGGCTTAAATCCCTCTAGTGACCAGGCCGTTTTTCACAAATTGGGCCACTGCAGCTTTTAGGCCTCGCTGCAGGGCCTTAAAGCTTCATGCCTAAAAACTCAGCGCACAAGTGATTCCCCCCGCCCTTTTATGCCCATCAACAGAGCTATCTGTTGGTAGGCTTTGATTACTCCCAATTGTTTTTTGTTGTTGGTTTTTTTACAAATATTTATATCTTTATTTTGATAATAAATGTTACTTTTTTTTTTTCTTACCCTCCCTCCCCCCACCAGCCAATCGGTGCGATCGGCTGTCATAGGCCAGCGGATCGCTGTCTTGCCACCCAGGGGGACAGCCGTGTCACATGGATGTCCCCAGTACAGCACTGCCGTAGATTGCAGTGCTGTACAGACTAAATAGATGGGGTTTCACCATCTAATAGTCTCCTAGCAGTGATCGCCGCTGGGAGACTGATGGTGCATTGGCGTGAGCAATGTCCAGCATATCCCCGCCTCTGGACTTTACACCGATCGGCGTTAGGCGATCCTGGGGCTGCCGCTGCAGTCACACACATTGGCATGAAACGGGCAGCAACCAATTAATTATTATTTGTATACAGATCTTCTGCAGCACTTCACAGAGTATACAGTCTTGGTAGCCATACATCTAGCAACTTGGCGGCCGATCAACCATCTGATTCGATAATTATTATCAAATCGGATGAAAATCGGTACTGCCAAGTGCATGCCCGATTGATGATGCAACCAATTAGGCTGAGCATGTGAGTCGGACATGCTGCAAGATGTTGGGCCATTGTGGTCGATTTGGTGCATGGCGGTAAAGGTGAGCAATATCGGGATGAGCCATGAAACCCCTGGGCTTTCACCCCTAAGGCCAATTTTTTGGGGGAGTCAACTAACATATCTTGTTTTTTTGAGTTGTGAAAGAAAATCAGCGTGCCTGCAGGAAACCCACGCAGATGCAGGGAGAACATACACACACACTGTGCAAATAGTTCCCTGGCTGGGATTTGAGGCAGGGACCCAGCACTTCAAGGCAAGAGTTCTACCCACTATGCCACCATATCTTATTTTCTCAGTGGCAGTTTTTTAATGTCCTATCGTCTTAGGTAACCTTTAATACTAATTCTCATTCCCGTTGTCTGACGCAAAACTTCCCCTACCACGAGCCCCTTCTAACTTCTAGCCCTCATGTGTCCTCCAGTTCTTGATGTTTAGACCAAATGTTCCCCTTTCTCCAAAATTAACCCTTTACTAATGCCTAATCCTAACCCTTTTTGATTCCTAACCCAAAACCTCTAATGCAGCCAACATTCAAATCCTATCTCTCCCTACCGGATTACCTAATCCTTGTTCTCCTAATCAGCACCCAAACTAAATGCTAACTCAATACTCAGTTCCCATCATTTTCCCACGCCACATCCTAGAACCTTGACTAACAATGCATAGACATCAGTATTGGCTCCTGCACTGGTGTACAAAATCACCAAACAGCTCTGCATTGTTGCTGAAGATTACATTTTGTTACATAAACAATGGTAATTTTTATCTTTTATTTTTGAGCAGACGTACAGTCAGGGGACAGCTGCTGATCAGAGCAGGGCGGAATGTCAGCGAGGGACTAGAAAGACTGCAGGGGGCTGGAGGAAGCCCAGGTAAGTTTAAGTGGCAACCTTAATTTCACTTTAGGTTTTTCTTTCAAGGCCATTTATTCTCCAAAAGGCCCGAAACAATAACGAGCTAAATATTTTTTTCTCTCTTTGCACTGTAAGTGTACCCGAGATGAAGCAAGGATACACAATGAGATACTTACCTAAAAAGAGGAAAGCCTTAGGATGCTACTGAGGCTTTCCTCAGTGCTCTGATGTTCCCCGTCACTGTACGAGACCCCTGGAAGATTAGCAGCTAGTTATTTGTCACTAATCACATCGGGGCCATGCAGCTCCTCTTCCTGCAGCATGGCCATGGAGCCCTTGCATGCGCAGTAAGCAGGAGCTGCTCATGTATGACCAGCTCTGTGCTACTGTGTATGCATGGCCATGCTCATAACATAGCTGGAGCATGGCCCCCCAATCTGGAGGGGAGCAGCATACAGCGACAGGGGGCATTGGAGCATGGAGGGAAGCCTCAATAGGATTCTGAGGCTTCCCTCGCTACAGGTAAGTATCTCATTTTGATACAAAGCTTTGGCTCGGGATCACTTTAAACTGCCTAAATAGGTAGCTCTTAGAGTGATTCGTGGGCAGTAATCCCACTTCGGGAGGAAGTAGGATTATGTGCACAGGGAATGAGTTGTCTAAAATGTGAATTAAACGTTGACTCATTGTAGAGACAGTCAAGAAGATACTAATAATTTGGTACAGCATGCAAGTCAAATGCAAATTATTTGCAGGGAGGAAATGGGCCAATCACCACCAGCAGGAAATTCATTAGATTGGCCCAATTTCCAAACTACATGCAATGTGCTATAAATTATTTTGCAATATTCGCATCTCATCATTGACTGTCCCTGCTTAGTGTTGTTTGGGTTTGTAGATTTTTATTCTCTGGGCCCCTCTATAGCCTATCATCTATCTACCTCCCTCATGAGTTTGACGTATGTCAATGCATACATTTTTTTATGGAGAACAACCAGTTTTGACTGAAGAGATACCATATAAACCTGTGGAGGGACAGGGTTAAAGTGTACCTGAGGCGACATGTGACATGATGAGATAAACATGTGTATATACAGTGCCAAACATATTGAGAACCAGGCTGTTTTACTTGTTTTATTCTGCTGCCTGAAAGAGTTAATTTCTAGGCATGGAAGTGACAGCTTCTGTCTTGATGGTAACTTGTTGAGAATTTAGTAAACATCACTGATAAGCAAATTACAGCCATAAAAGTTGTCCTGGCAGACTACAACTTCTGAGGACCGCGAGAGATAAAATACATGAACTATTGAGCTAAGTCTGGGACACTTAATATACTGCCACTGATTACTGTAAAACATTTCATCTACTTTGTAATTGTCTAAACATAACATAAAACCAAGGGATACTTAAAAGTCATTTTTAAGAGTATGAGGATAAATATAATTATTTATCTCATCATTTAATTTTCACCTCGGGTTCACTATAAATTCCCCTCTTACCTTCCTAGCAGTTGTCTGAGCAACAACACTGTTTTGTGAGCACCCCTCTCTATCCCAGACACTTGGTAGAGTGTCTAGGAGAATCAGTCATGTATGATCTATTTGGTCCATGAAATGTGCAACCAATCCAGTTCGCAACTACAGCAGGTTTGGAAATATTCAATTATCCACAGTGAGTAAGTGTTTGTATGTGCGTGTAATAGTTGCCACAACACCTCTTACTTTCAATTTGCACATGGAAGGTTCCAAATTGATTGCAAAATTATTCAGCACCATCCCCAGTAAAGCTATAAATATAAAAGAATGACGCTTTCTAATAAAGAACAGGAGAAAAGAAAAAAAAAAGAAAAAAAAAAGAAAAGGAAAGGAAATTATATTTGATATTTGAATCAACCATTGTTATTTATCTTTATCAAATGGTAAACTGAAAATATGATTTGTCAATTCTATTTTGAACCATTTCCTACTACCTTGACAAATTTAAGTAACTACTAAGTATGTATTTAAAATTCATCTTTATTATCAAAACCCTGTAGTGAGTCAATCTTTCCTTATCTGGTAGTAAGGGTCTGTAGAGGTCCCGGCTACTGTCTGAGTCCATCTGAATGTTTAAAGTCAAATTTGCTTAATTTCCTTTGTGCATCCCCATGTAATTTTCCATCAGTATTCCTGCAGAGGCCAGTAAATGACATCACTAGAAGAATACAAGGGGAGTTCCTAACATGCTAAGGACCTGGCTGGGTCACACAGAGGTGTAGAATGGGCAGGAAGAGACATACCAAGGTAAGGGTAAGGATGTGGGTTGGCTTTCAAGTCAAGAAGCTAAGACAACCCTCTCAGGACACACTGGTTACAGCAGACTGCACTGCTTTAGTAGAAAGGATGTAGACATATTTGACAAATTGATAAGGACTTTTACCAATCAATTTGGTATGCTTTCTTGTTAACCATGTAGATCAGGTAGCTCTTGGCAGCCCAGCTAGACTGCACAGCCAAATCTGAGGCTCTCTGCTTATCCACAGAAATAGAAACTGGTTAAGAAACGAAAAGTTTGATGAGGAAGCTTTAAAGAGTGGCAACACATTAATGTCATCATCGGCAACACTTAACACCTAGTGTGAATTAGGCCCTATCGGAAGAGTGACTGTGGTGATAACACATGTCACCATCTACAGAAACGAACACCCATGGAGCAACATTATGACATGTCCATTGCATCAGATACATTATAGTTGTAGATCTATAGTTTGCCATCTTAAAACAGAAGGTATTTGCAATCATTCAGTGTTAAGTGAGCAACTGTGGTTACCCACAATGCACTGCTGATGAATATGATCTCTTTACTCCCCCTAAGCCAGGCTTACATCCAGATCCGCTGGTGTATAGATTCAATAGACGGTCTGCATGTTGGGTTGATGTGGCTCTGTAAAATATATAAACTATAGGCTTGCTATACACCAGCGGTTCTGGATGTAAGCCTGCCTTCAGGGGCACAAAGAAATAATTTGCATATTCAATAGTGATGCATCATGGGAAACCACAGTTACTCACTTAATGCTAAATTGTTGCAAATACCTTCTAATTTAAGAAGACAAATTACACAAAGCTTTTCTTGTGAATTATCTCACCTTACTTATTTTTCCCCTTAGGTGAGCAAATGCATGAGATGAGGAGAGATAATTTGAGGAACAGATAAGGAGAAATAGTCCATGAGTTAAGTTGGTAGTTGCATTTGAAAGTATAATGTGCATTATGCTGCCCAGCACAATGTTCGCTATTTCATTTGCTCTCTGTGCATAGAAATTTTGGCGGAATTTGGTGACTCAAGCCCCTTTTCTCCAAAAAGAAAAAAGGTGGAATAATTCAGGGGAAAAGCTTTGTGAATTTAGTACCACAGACGGCATATACTTTAAAGGCTAAATTTTAGTCATATATGAAAAAAAGACACCTGGAAAAAAGTAGAATCTTGCTAAAATTATTCTTCTACTACTGAATTTCCAGAGTAAAATATTGGTAATATTTACTGATATTTTACTGTGAATAAACCTAACCCTATTCTCCCACAGAACCCTTTTTAACCCTAAGACTCGTCCAGTGATGCCTACCCCTAAGACCCTCTGCACGGTGGCCAACCCTAAGATCCCCCCTGGTGGTGCCTAAACCTAAGAGCCCCCAGGTGGTGCCTACACTAACCCCCCCCCCGGGTGCACGTAACCCTAAACCCCACCCTAAAGCTTTACTCCCCCCTCCACAGCAAAGTCATGATGTACGGCAATCAAGGTAAATTTCTGTGCCTGAAAGCGCCTGATTAGCGGTTTGAAATAGTCCTGAGTGCCATTGCTTGCAGAAATGCTAATAGCGGCATTGCATTGCGGTATCGCGGCGTTGCATTGCAAAAATGCAAATAGCGGTATTGCATTGTGGAATAGCGGCATCGCATTATGGAGATGCTTGCAGAAATGCTAATAGCGGCATTGCATTGCGGTATCGCGGCGTTGCATTGCAAAAATGCAAATAGCGGTATTGCATTGTGGAATAGCGGCATCGCATTATGGAGATGCTTGTGGAAATACAAATAGCGGCATTGCATTACAGAAAAGTAGCACTGCACTGCGGAAATTTAATGCCGCTATTTGCATTTCCTCAAGCCCCAGCGCTGATATTTTAAATCATTACTGCTAAGCAAGTGCCTCTAGGCATTGAAATTTACCTTGATTGCCGCAGATCTCAGCTATTATAAAAGTCACAATTTGCGGCAAAGAAGGTACATTTCAGTGCCTGTAGGTGCCTGATAGTGCCCACCGTCATACGCCTATATTTCCATTCTTTGCAGCCATTCGTAGCTTTTCAAATAGGTGCCTATGGCAGCACTGTTTTGTTTTTTTGTTTTGTTTTGTTTTGTTTTTATGAAAGGGCTCCTGCGCCCTTTCTTTCTGTTTCGAATTTTTGGAACATACAACAAAAACATTTATTTTGTACTGGCAATTGAGTCTATTTTATGTTTGCCTACATATGGGATTTAAATATTGTTAAAACTGAAAGTAAATGATTTTATCGGTCATCTAAAAATGCCTTCTGAAGTTGAACAGACCCTCGGCACAGATAGGTAGAGTGAGGTGGCCCGTATCAAGCCGGGGACGCTCTGCACCGCCCGTACGATACTGTTTAAGAAAGATAAAAAGGAAATAAGTTCAAAACTGGCATTCCAGAGCTCATTTTACTTTCATGGGATTCTACTTCATAAAAGCTGCAAAGCGGCAAATCTTCTGAGATTTATTACAGTGACCTCTGTGAGCTGAAAAATAAAATAAAGCACAGCCAGTGTTTCTAGGGCTGGACACATGTAAGCAAGGAGAAGTTTGGAGAATAAAAAGACAATATGGGAGCTCCTTGTATCAGCAATATATTTTTTTGCAGCTTAAGTTTTCAGAAATGTTCAGCATAATGAGAATGGGCAATAACCATTACGGGTCGGAGCTCTGGGCACGGCCAAAGATTTTGACGGGGGAGGAAAGCCGGCCACTGAACGTTTTTCAGAATGGCAGAAAATAAAACATTCTTATGGTTGCTAGGATAGTGAGAGATGCACAAACAGCCAAGTGAGGGTTGTAAAATGCTGGTATCCTTTTCTTTGTGAGAAATAGTCACATTTTTGTTTTTTAAGATATGATTCTAATTTTGGAATTATTTTATAATGCTGTCCCTCTGTCAAGCTCTTCATTGGCTACATTAACCTACTAAGCTCTCCAACAAGCTCTCTCCCCTGTACATCTCCTCACTAGTTTCCAGATAGTTTCCAGATAGTTTCCTCCTTTTTTTTCTTTACAATTAGTTTCCAGATACCACCCCAACTGCAATCTCAAATCTGCACATGACATTCTATTGTTCTCTAGAATTACCTCTTCGCATTCACGTATACAAGATTTTGCAAGTGCTGTAGATCGCAGCGCTGTACTGGCAATTAGACGGCGGTTTCGCTGTCTAACAGTCTCCCGACCGGCGGTTGCAGCTCGGAGACTGAAGGCGGAGCTCCGCTCCGCCCACCAAGCAGGAGATGCGCACACAGCCTGCGTGCGGTCTCCTGCAAAACAGAGCCCCAGGACATTACGCCAATCGGTGTTAGGCGGTCCTGGAGCTGCCGCCACGGCCGTCGGCATGACGCGGTCGGCTACTGGTTAAAGTCAATGGCTTCCAACTCAAGCCGTTAATAGCACAGCCCCCATACATGCTAGAATCACCAACTTTTCAGAGTATGTAAAGGAGAAGAGTGGGTACAATAAGAAAAAAAGTCACCCCCGGTAGTTTTTGAGAAAATTGATTTTGAATACTTCAAAGAAATGTTCAGACTTTGAGAAAAAGGGCATCTCTGCATCCACAACTTCTTTAAACAAGGTGTACAAAGTGTCCAGAAACCTGGGCTCTGGCATGATGGAGGGGGATCAATGGCCAAATGTTCCGCAAAAATATGTGTTTTATGTAAACGCTTTTTAAACGTTTTTTAAAGTGATGTCAATGGCCACTGACTTTAGCGGTTAATAGCAAAGCCCTCGCGCAAGCTAGAATCACCTAATTTACATGGTATGTTAAGGAGAACTGTGGGTACAGGAGGGAAAAAAATCAAAAAGACCTTTTAGTTTTTGAGAAAACTGATTTTTAATACTTAAAAAAAAAATTTTTTTTTGTTTTTTTAGGTCATCAGAATGACATTTTTTAGCAGAATTCAGTATATCATTGCTCTGGGACTTGCTATACTTACAGTACATACAACATTTGCTGAATATAGCATGTACAGGGGCTTTGCTATTACCGCTAAAGTTGGGGGCCAGTGACATTTCTTCAAAATACATTTTAAAAGTGTTTGCATAAAATACATATTTCTAGCCGAACATTTTGCCATTGATCCTCCTTCACTATGTCACTGTTCAGGATTTTAGACTTTTTGTACTCCTTCTTTAAATAAATTGTGGCTGCAGAGATGCCCTGAAGGTCTTAGAAGCTCACCTGCCATTAAAGGATACCTGAAGTGACATGTGAGATGATGAGATAGACATGTGTATGTACAGTGCCTAGCACACAAATAACTATGCTGTGTTCCTCTTTTCTTTCTCTGCCTGAAAGAGTTAAATATCAGGTATGTAAGTGGCTGACTCAGTACTGACTCAGACAGGAAGTGACTACAATGTGACCCTCACTGATAAGAAATTTCCCTTTTTATCTCTTTCTTGCTCTCAGAAGCTATAGTTGGAATTTCTTATCAGTGAGGGTCACACTTTAGTCACTTCCTGTCTGAGTCAGGACTGAGTCAGCCACTTACATACCTGATATTTAACTTTCAGGCAGAGAAAGAAAAAAAAGGAACACAGCATAGTTATTTGTGTGCTTGGCACTGTACATACACATGTCTATCTCATCATGTCACATGTCACTTCGGGTATCCTTTAAAGTAACAAAATTGTAATGGTTGCCCTATTGAACATTTGATCTTATCCCTGCAGACACACGTGGTTTTCTCAGCAGCAGACGTTTTATGACCTCTTATTAGTTATTAGTAAGTGTTACACTGTTCCAATTGCATTCCAAAAGCAGAGGAACTGTCATGTAGTGCCCTGGGTGAGGAAAAAAATGAAAAAAGGAGCAGAGACAAGTTCTAAAAAGGATTGGGACTGTACATAAATATGTATATCTCATGTTACATGTCTCTCTAAAGTGGATTTAACCCTCTCCACACTTCTGCACCTCAAAAAAGTTTCTTACATTTCTACAGAAAGGCTGAATATGAGTAGTCTTACTGCGGATCTTCTGGCATCATGGTACTGTTTGGTGGCCTCCTTTTGGAGCCCAACAGTTGCGTCATCCCGCACAGCACATATAATGGCAGCTTGGGACTAACAGGTTGCCAAGCATTTCTGCTTCTTCACGCTGGACGCCGGGAGGGAGAGGAGCTGCTACGAGGGCACCGATCGACTGCCAGGAGATGGAAGAAGCCCCAGGTGAGTGCAGTTTTTTTTTTATGGGCAGCGTGAACCTTCCCTTTAAGGTTCTAAAAATGCTAATAGTAAAGTGCGTGCATTAACGCGGAAACACCTTTGTTTGTGAATCTTTCCGTGCGTAAACCGTCATGAGCATCACATTGCGTGCTAAATGCCTAGCACGGTTGTGCTATGCGTTGGCCCGGCTTTGTGAATCAAGCGGATTGTGTGGAGGATTTAGCTCTATTGAGACAAATCATTCTCAAAAGGGGTGTCTGCTTCAATGCACAGCCAGTGTTGTTTTTTTTGCATATCAGACTACAGTATTTTTCTTTAAAAGCAAAAAAATAAAATAAAATAGAAAAGCTGTGGTGTCACAGACAATTACAAATGTTTATAACAAGTTACATTTCCTCTGCTCTTTTCAGACACTTCAGTTAGAAACACAGGGCACAGGACTTTTACTCACACACACAGGGTTAACAGATGCACTGTGAGGGGATTGCCCCTGCCCTCATGGTTCATTCTGATTTGAGCAGACCTGCTGCTGTCAGTTTAAAATGGAAGGAACATGATACAGTAAACAAAAGAGATAAGCAAGTTAATTGTATTCATCATTATTTACCAGCACTTCAGGAACTCTCTCAATCCCAGGTTAAAAAAAAAATGTTAATTGATAGTGTTCATTTAAGATATTTAATTTTTTTAAAGTCAATTTGCAGATTGACTTCTGTGCTTGGCACACCTGGCGCTCAAAGGAGAGACGAGAACCATTAACAACATACCACTCAAGGCTTCTGACACGGCAAGAGAATAAATGGTGATACCCCGAGAGTCAACACAATATAAAAAAAGACTTGAAAAGAAATGGGATGATCACACACACAGAAACACACACACACACACGCACATGCTCGTGATCTTCCCTTGAAGCTCCGACTCTATTTTTTTCATCATTCCATCTGTTCACATCTCATCCTCCTCTTTCACGTTTCGTCTTTTCTTCACACGTTTCCAGCACGGCATTCTCATTGTTCTGTCTCATTACATCACCAAAATCACCCCGCGCAGGTAATGATCGTAAAAGTAACCCCTTCTCCAACTCATTAAAAAACTAACCCCATCGATTCAAAGGGGTTTAATTAAAAAGATTTCAACTGGTTCTTACATGGAACAGGGGCAGAATGTAAAAAAAAAGTACACAATGAATAAAACATACCATCTGTTCAAAGCTAGATTCATTAATTAGGTGCTTCACACTTTCGGTTTAAAAATATACATATATTTATAAGCCTCCGAGAATTAGAGAGCGAGTCAAGTTAAATGTACCCAAAGAGTCAGAAAATAACTGTCAGTGTTGTCAATTGTGAGATTGAAATTCGTCAGTGGAAAAACTCGTGTACAAATCATTAAAAATGTGTAAGAGATGAGAGACTTTGGATGGGTTTGCTTAGGTCTGTAAAAATGGGCTATAGGAAAATTCTCTTAACCATGGCAAAAGGCCAGAAAAAAAAATATCCTGTGTTATTGACTGGGGTAGGAGAACACCTGATGATAAGGAAAGGTCGGAAATGCTGATTTACGATTCTGACGGAGTTCCACTTTCCGATGTGTGCCTTTCTGTGGAAATCAGAATTACTGCATACTGAATGTAATGTTGTTTTTATTTTCGGCAGTAAAGTTATGTCCAGCACTGGAGATTTGGGCGCAGCCGGCACCACCATAGACCGTAATAGGAATTACGGCTATAGCGGCGCACAGTGAGTAACTTTGGTGCTGTCAGAAGACGGAGCTGAAGTTACATTTAAAACACTGTATTTTGGCCGCCAGCAATAGCTGGAAGCTGAATTATGCCATTCCCCACCATCCACATGGACCTGGAGGGGGAATAGTAATTAAAACTGCCGGGACTTGTGCAAGAGCAGGGTAAGCCATATATCGGCAAGTCTTCTGGCGGTGATTTCTCTTGTACTCGTCCAGCAGGTAAAGGTGATACATATTCATGAGCGGTAACCGCATCAGTGGGTGGGGAACCTTTCCCAGTTCATTATCATCATATTTATCACCATAGCTATCATCATCATTGCTTTGTGCAGTCAGCAAGGCTATTGTGGTACATTTAAAAACTGCAGCATATTACACCAGGCATTGAGCAGTAGTGCTGTTTGTCTGCACATTTTATCCATAAACTAATGAAAACTGTTCATTATCAATACTAGTGTGTTAGTAGACTTTTTTTTTTCTTACAATAGCAATTGCCTTGCTGCTTCTTATCATGCTATGTGTTGGAAAATAGTGTATTTGTTCATGTTCCTTACTGTTTTCTCTTATCCTAGCAAACCTATTCCATTTCAGCACAAGCAAGAAGTTAGAATGCAACATTGCAAAGAGTTAGCTTGTGCCTACTGTTACAATATTCATATACTGGATTTCTAGTTTCCACAGTCTGTCCAGTTAAAAAAAGGTGACAATCAATTCTTTATGACTCATCAGAACAACTATTTGCTACCATTGCTTGAAGAGAACCCGAAGTGGGTTTTACAAAACCTATTAGCACACAGAGGCTGGGTCTTCATATAATGCCCAGTCTCTGTTGCTATATTACCTCCCCCCAGCCCCCCCCCCCTGTGCTCTGCTGTGCCCCCCAAACTAAACCACCGTGCTAGTGACACACAGTCATCGCCAGCAGGCTGTTTACATGTACACTGTCACTCTCCGCCGCTCCCCCGTCTCCTTTATATCACCGCTGCCTGCATCCCTTACCTCCAATCAGCGTGGAGGGAAGGGACACAGGCAGGGAGTGGCACTATGGAGGAAGCGGGGAGCGGGGGAGCAGCGGAAAGTGACAGTGTACATGTAAACAGCCTGCTGGCGACACGTTACGTGTTGCTAGCACGACTGTTTCGTTTGGGGGGCACAGCAGAGTGCAAGGGGGGGGGCCTGGGAGGAGACAGTATAGCAACAGAGGCTGGGCATTTTATGCGGACCCAGCCTCTGTGTGCTAATAGGATTTGTAAAAACCACCTCGGGTTCTCTTTAATGTCCCTAGCATTATGGGCGAGCCTGACGTGTCCCATTATGGGCGTGTCCCTTTGATGTTTCTGCATGTGCCCCCTGGTATCGGTGCACGCAGTGTCATCACATCAGGTGGGAAATTAAATTTTTGGGGCAAAATACAAATCAAATACAAACATCTGTATTGGTTCCAATGTAAATATTCGAGTTAAAAAAAAAACAAAAACCTATGGGCAGCACCTACTGCCCATAGTAGTAAACATTAAAATAAATAAATCAATAAAAAACATATTTTAAATAAAAATAAAAATAAAAAACTGAAAAAAAGTGTTTTTTTTATATTGTACACAAGCTTGCAGAAAGCATGCAAGACCGCAACTTGCAAGTGGTCTGCAAAAATGCTTATAATATAAAGAAACACCCAAAAATTGTACTGCTTTTGGTACAAATCTTGCAGGGAAATTAAACGCCAGGAGTGTTAAATAAATAAATAATTAAAATAAGATTTAGAGACATAGCTTAGCATGCATGAAATTAAAGTCACACAGTCCATCCAGTTCTATTAGGGTACCATCATTCCTGTATTGTGCCACATAGAGAAGATAAGAATATGGATTTCATATGTGCCCAAATGCAATTTGGTGCACACGGTTTCTGATACACGTTATTTACAGTGAGTTGCTCTATGATGTGGACATTGGTGGCCACAATACAAGACAGCTCAATGAAAGATACCATGTGTTGACTAGAGTGGGGCCGAACCTCCGATTTTAGGTTCGCGAACCGGGTTCGCGAACTTCCGCGTAAGGTTCGGTTCGCGTAAAAGTTCGCAAACCGCAATAGACTTCAATGGGGATGCGAACTTTGAAAAAAAAAAATATGCTGGCCACAAAAGTGATGGAAAAGATGTTTCAAGGGGTCTAACACCTGGACCCCCAGGTGGAGGAGTGGGATACATGCCAAAAGTCCCCGGGAAAAATCTGGATTTGACGCAAAGCAGCGTTTTAAGGGCAGAAATCACATTGAATGCTAAATGACAGGCCTAAAGTGCTTTAAAACATCTTGCATGTGTATACATCAATCAGGTAGTGTAATTAAGGTACTGCTTCACACTGACACACCAAACTCACTGTGTAACGCACCGCAAACAGCTGTTTGTGTAGTGACGGCTGTGCTGGACTGGTGCGCACCATGGCGAGAACAGGTATGCAGTGGCGGGTTCACTGAACAGAACAGGTATGCAGTGGTGGGTTCACTGAACAGAACAGGTATGCAGTGGCGGGTTCACTGAACAGGTATGCAGTGGCAGGTTCACTGAATAGGTATACAGTGGCGGGTTCACTGAACAGAACAGGTATGCAGTGGCGGGTTCACTGAACAGAACAGGTATGCAGTGGCGGGTTCACTGAACAGTACAGGTATGCAGTGGCAGGTTCACTCAACAGGTATGCAGTGGTGGGTTCACTGAACAGGTATGCAGTGGTGGGTTCACTGAACAGGTATGCAGTGGTGGGTTCACAGAACAGGTATGCAGTGGCAGGTTCACTGAACAGGTATGCAGTGGTGGGTTCACTGAACAGGTATGCAGTGGTGGGTTCACTGAACAGGTATGCAGTGGTGGGTTCACAGTACAGGTATGCAGTGGTGGGTTCACAGAACAGGTATGCAGTGGCGGGTTCACTGAACAGGTATGCAGTGGTGGGTTCACTGAACAGGTATGCAGTGGTGGGTTCACTGAACAGGTATGCAGTGGTGGGTTCACTGAACAGGTATGCAGTGGTGGGTTCACAGAACAGGTATGCAGTGGTGGGTTCACAGAACAGGTATGCAGTGGCAGGTTCACTGAACAGGTATGCAGTGGTGGGTTCACTGAACAGGTATGCAGTGGTGGGTTCACTGAACAGGTATGCAGTGGTGGGTTCACAGTACAGGTATGCAGTGGTGGGTTCACTGAACAGGTATGCAGTGGTGGGTTTACAGAACAGGTATGCAGTGGCAGGTTCACTGAACAGGTATGCAGTGGCGGGTTCACCGAACAGGTATGCAGTGGTGGGTTCACAGTACAGGTATGCAGTGGTGGGTTCACAGAACAGGTATGCAGTGGCAAGTTCACTGAACAGGTATGCAGTGGTGGGTTCACTGAACAGGTATGCAGTGGTGGGTTCACAGTACAGGTATGCAACAGAACAGGTATGCAGCCAGGAACAGGCTAAGCCTAACTAATCTTTCCCTATGAGAGACAGTCTGTAGCAGCTCGCCCTACTCTCACTAACGCAGGCACACGAGTGAGCGTAATGGCCGCCGCTGCCTGCCTTTTATTAGGGGGGGAGTGGCTCCAGGGGCTAGTGTAGCCTAATTGGCTACACTGGGCCTGCTGACTGTGATGTAGAGGGTCAAAGTTGACCCTCATGGTGCATTATGGGGTGAACCGAACTTCCGCAAAAGTTCGCCTGCGAGACGCGAACGCGAACCACTGAAGTTCGCATGGAACCGTTCGCAGGCGAACCATTCGGCCCAACTCTAGTGTTGACCACGGAAACATTCCAAAGTGCATTACATCACATTACTTGAAGATAAATACGTGGTGTAATAAAGTATTTAGATCAGGGATGTCAAACCTGTCCTACGAGGGCCGAAGTCCTTACACATTTTTGACACAGCTCAAATTAATTGATGGGTCAGAATAAAGAAAGGTGTGGTCCATCAGGTAGAGCACATTCATTTCTTTCTCAGTCCATCCTAAACACTGGCATGGATCTGGCCCTCCAGGCCTGGAGATTGACACATGTGATTTAGATGTTTCAATATCCTTCCCAGTGTATCCTTGACAAAAGTGTATTCTTGTTATCACTCTGGATCACCTGCCTGCAATACAAAACCATGTTTTACCACTCTTTAATCTAACCCTTTTAATAATCCACTGGGGAGGATATTGGAAGGTTTTTCTTTTTTGCTTACACTAGTAAGCAGGGACAGGTAGATGAAGATTTGGAGTAGCTGCAGTGCTGGCCACAAAGAATTAATATTTTTTTCAGGAGTTGGATGAATTGGGATCAGCTCTGTGTGGACAGGGAAAGGCTGGTTTGTGCCCATACCTGCGGTTACTAATGTGATGGGGAGGAGTTTAGGCAGGGTGCAGGAATGCAACTTCTAACATCTACTATAACTTAACAGGAAAATGAAGATACAGGAGCGAGCCAGTCTGGTAGTTTTAGTATATTAAATGCAAAAAAAAAACAAAAACAAAAAAAACTGATCTGTAAAGCAAAAGAAAATGTTGTGCATTGCAAATTAATGGAAATCTGCTATTGTATGTATTAAAAAGGGGAAGCTGAACTACTGGCTTTAAACTAATTCACCCTGTGCTCTGCACTGTCTTTTGCAATCAGTCCATTTGCCTTTACAATCCGGTGTACTGGGAGCTAGACAACACTCCTTGTTAAGCAAACCATAGTTAATATATTTCCCCATGTTCTTATTTCCCTTCACCTAATCAGTAACTAGAGCAGGTGCCTTTGACCTTCTCTGTCAGGTCATGAAAAACATTGAGCTGGCCAACTTCTCTAACTTCCCAGATAATCAGAAAAACACATCTTTTTGTATTCGTCTCTCCAGTCCCGGTACAAAGAGAGAAGCGGAATTAGCATTCTCCGAGATGGTGAAGACAAGCAAAATAGCATTCTTCCATTAACCCCTTCGCAGCCGGGCGAGCCTCCCTCGGGTCAAATAAAAGTGCGTCTCGGAAATGCAGGGAGGAAGTAGGCGTGAAGCTTAATGATAAGCCAGTTTGGAGAGCCCTTTTGCCAGGCTGTAGATCAACTTTGCATGTTATGCCGGCTGAAGTCTCATCAGAAGTGATTTTCTTCAGCATCCTATTAAAATGTCCTTTGTTGACCTTGCTGTTTGTCGAGTCTGAGACGTTGAAGATTGGGAAATTTACTTTCATCCGTGCTTTGACTCAATCGCATGCAATGGCTGGATTTATTTTTGCCATTTATTAATAACTTAAATGAGAAGCTGTCAGGTTCAAAAATTACAAGGAAAAAAATAAAAAGATAAACCTCTACATTTTGTATTTCTATTTTCTAAGCACAAATATTTTCCTGGTATCCTATTCGGTCTGTATCTTCCTTGATTGCCTGAAATAAAATAGGTAATATATACATTTTAATATTGTAATTGATTTTTATTGTACAGTGTGTATTATAATACTTTTTCAGAAGCCCCTACACTGTAAATTCCTGCATAATGGACTGGCTGTGCTATAAGCTGCAATTGCTTCAGGCAGACTCAGCCTGTGCAGTCTTTCTTGTAGTCTACAGATTTGAGGCCATGCCCATTGAGCCTGAAAACAAACTCTCTACATTCAGGTGTTTTGAAGGTTTGTGTTTCACACGGACCTCTTTGGGGCTTCATGGCAAAGGGGGTGAATACATATTAACATGCCAATTGTCAGTTTATTTATTTTTTATTTGTATAGATGGATGGATGGATAGATAGATAGATAGATAGATAGATAGATAGATAGATAGATAGATAGATAGATAGATAGATAGATAGATCACTTCACTTGACCAACA